>NC_085001.1:6611463-6683963 GCF_963854185.1 Sardina pilchardus | reverse complement strand
ACACACACACAATCCTCTGTCCTCAATCCTTCTTCCTACTACAACAGGTTGCACAACTGTGGGATCTGATAGTGGAGTGGGGTGGAGGGGAGAGAACTGAATGAGGAAGTTTATTTAGTTCTGAAAGTCCATTGGAAGAACCTTATTTTTTTTTATCTTAGTCAAGGTTAGTCACTCCCCAACCACCTCCAATCAATCTCCACACACACACACACACACACACACACACACACCATATAATCACCCCTCCCCACACATCCCCTGCAAGGTCACAGTAAAGAAGAACCTTGAGAAACAGCCAATAATGTTCATGGTCAAAGCAACAACCAATGAGAAGTAAAAGATGAATACATGATGGAAATACTCACAAGATGCCATAACTGTGCAGCGTGCACTCTCAAAATGTTGGACACATATTGTGTCACAAATCACATAATAATAATTATTGGAATTGTTGGAAACAATACAAAGTGTGTTGTCCCTAATTGGACACAGAGATGTGTTGTTTTCATCACATTCATTTTAAGAGTGTAGAGGCTCCTGTGATGGTTGGAGGGTGCTTGCACAGATCTGAAAGGGCTGGAAAAGTTATGAATGACTGTTGTCCAAAATTCCAACAAAAATGCACATTTGTCTTTGAAAAACATCAGTATGTATGTCAAAGTAGAAGTTATAAGTAGAAATAATCATTATGAGAAAAGTCTGAGATTTGTATTTGGAAGGAGCAAAATTACTTGGGATATTGAAATCAGAACTTGAATAATTTGTATATTCCTAAGTGGTACTGATGTTTCTTTTATGTTTTCTTCCACACATATGAGATGAATTGTTCCAATTGTTTGTTTTTGTTTCTTCATTCACACTTTAGCCTGGCCCCACCCACCCACCCACCTAGATCTTCAGGGACATCTAGTCTGGCAACCCCAAAGTTCATAACCATTTCCCTCAGACAAGAAACATGTCAGGCCAATCAGTGACGACAGGAGAGGACAAAACCGAATCTTATTGTGATAAACAGAAGCAGCAACACCTGCAAACGTCAAAAAATGCAGTTGGAAAAATGCTTGACATGTTGATGCTGTTTATTTCCAGCTTGTAACGTTTAGGCGAAGTAGGAAGTAATGTTAGGAATTTCTGATCAATGTGATTGGTAAGGCTGGACCAACGATTTCAAAGTTAGTGACCATTGCAATATACTCTGAACTAAGCGAACTGCTGACAATATATAGAGATAAGAGCTAGTAATCGTTCTACAATTATAGTGTCTCATCAGAAGCTTTGTCAGTGTAACCCTGTTAATATCCTGTTTAAAAAACAGTGACAATGCATAAACCCAAAATATCCATCTCTGCATGGTATTTTTCATCATCAGGGTGACTCATAGGCCCATTCTGCGTTAATGCCCTGGATAATTTCCATATAATAAGTTCTGAAATTCATCACACCTGTGCATTTTAGCAAGTCAGGCTTCTGGCTGACTGATGGCTGAGCATCCACATAGAAAACAGGTTTGAGTGGTTTGGCTGCTGTTACCTCGCTGCTGTGAAATATTGCTAAATTAGAAGGAAGCTGTGGGAGCACTTTGGGTTCCCCTGGCAAAAGGGACCTGGAGGCAAGGATGGGCAAAAATTGAGTCAGAAAGTCACAACCGAACTTGTCAAGTGGTGCAAACTAAGCACCAAACCTATTGAGAGTCACAGAATGTGGGCTTAAAGTAACACAATGTGATCAACAGCTGGCTTCAAACCATCGAGCCAGCCTGGGCCAGGCTAATTTGCGGGCCTCCTGGTGCTAGAAGTCTCACAACCGTGAGACCTTTGGGTTCAGGCCATTAGCCATGCCCTCGCTTGTGAAAACGTCACCATTACCACACATTTTCAAACAGGATAAGCAGAAAGTCGCGTATCTTTGTCATTGCATGATATTATTCTGTATGTATGCACCTCTGTTTGTATGTTCATATGTCTAAATGTATTTTTGTCAATAACAACAATGAAATAAAAATGTGTTCTTGGAAGCAATTGTTCAGGTTAGTTTGCAAACTAACCTGAAATAATATACATTCAGCAACTTTGTGATAGTCTACTAGTAAAGCTATGGTAGGGTCTCTGGGTCTAGAGCCTTTGCTGAGACAGTGACAGATCACAAACAAAGTTATTTTTCTCTTTATTTTGTTTCGCCGGAAAATATCATTTCAATGTCGGAATGTTAAGGAACACATGTAGCTTGTAGAAAATGGGTCCATAACTTACATTGCTGAATGTAGGGAAATTCAGCAGATGAATTCAAGATAAAGTTATTTCTCTGCATGTAGATGTCAGAGACGGAGCAAACTCAAAATGTTTTCACACATTTCTGAGACCAGTTGCAACAGGTTCATGTCTCTGTTGCTGAGATAGTTTCGGGTAATGTTATCGGTGCAGTTTTTAGTTTTAGGAATGTTGTGTGTTGGCCTATGATAAGGCCTACAGTAATTCATCATCATCTGACATTTCAGTTGCATCCTGATACAGTTCCCTTGGCCTTTCAATAGGTGTAAGTCCCATCTCTTACTGGGACACTGCAACAGAAGAGCTCCAATGACTGCAATGTGGAAGCAAGCAATACATTCAGTGAGACCCTGTTTATTTATGACATCAAATAATTTACTTTGAAAACAAGGAAAACATGCATTGAATAAGGGAAAGCTAATTATCCATCACCAGCCATTGGAACAGAGTTCAGCCAGAAGGGGCGAGACATACTGTACTGTAGGTATATCACTTAATTCATCTACTCACAGTTTTAGTGAATTAAAGACTAGGATGTGGCTTCTATAAATTCAATGTTTGAGATGGCAACGTCTCATTGAAAATGTCTCATTAACAATTAATGACTCAGAATAGTGACAATGAAGGACACAGCCTACTGTCCATGTAACTTTCCACAGCGGTGAATTTGAATGATTCATGTGCCATTACGGGCTTGCAAACTGATGAGCACTTGAATCAACACTAACAGAGACTCCTTGTTGTGAGAGAGATATGGTCGACCATCTTGCTGAGAGTGTGTGTGTCAAATGCTGGGTCCTCTTTAGCAGTTCCCATCGCACCGCTGCCATGAGTTTAGCTTTTCAGCTCCTCTTTTATCCTTTCACAGTGATGTCAGAGACGTGGCTGTGCTTGGCTTCCATTAATCCCATACTAATGAGTAGCTATTATTCTAGTGATGTTATTATTCTACCGAATACACATTAGCCTACAGCTATGAATATCTGTTTCAAAAGTAAAACCCCTGGAAACTTGACTCTGTAAAATTTAATTCGGTGTCTACACAATATCTATTAAAGTAAATAATACAAAGTGCCAATCAAGTGTGTAATTCCATTTCAGACTTTTTTGAACATCCTCTGTTACACTGCTAAATTTCATTCCTCCCTACCTTCAGGGTTGTAATGCACACTGGAGATGAACAACGGATGTGAATCACATCTGTAAGGGGGGGGGGGGGGGGGGGGAGGGGCGTTAGGACAGACCCCCCCCCAAGGTAAGAATAGAGGCATTTGTTTGTAAATCACAAACTGAATGCAAATCTCTTGGAGAGGAAGAGAGATGGAACAGACATAAACAGCCCTAACTAAGCGAGAGTGCTTCAGTAATGCAGCAAAATGGCTCCCGTATTGATGGCATCGGGAATTCATTCTGTGGCACTCAGCACATTCAATTTAACATTCTAAGAAGACCACATATGGACTGTCAACTGCAGTCGCTCCTCTGAGAGGCTGGTGTCATCTGCCTCCTACTTCTAGAAAGCTGGGCAGACACGTGTGTGATTTTCTTTTATTTTCAGTCACGTATGACATAGTCAAGTCAAGTCAAGTCAAATTTTATTTCTGGAGCACGTTTACAGTCGGCTGAGCCGCACCAAAGTGCTTCACAGTAAAAGTGCAAAAAGTGCAGAGAATAAGTAACAAGGCACAAAACAAGAAAAATAAATACATAAAAAAGAATACATAAATGATAAACAAAGGGAGAGACCATAAGACACTATGCACAGGTGCTTAAAAAAGGGGAACCCTAATAAAAAGCAATAGAAAAAAGGTGGCAACATGATTGCTGTGTTCACCTACGTATACATACATGGTCAAACTACTTTTCCCTGCAAGACAGGGTTCAACATTTTCTGACATGTCAGAAATTCAATCTGACAGGAATGGGAATATTGATTCACTGTGTGCCTACTCTTGGTGTACTATTGGTATACTTACTTTAAACTACAGTATACAGTAGTTTACTTTTTTGTGCTGTTCAGAGATAAACTAAACTGATGTATATTTGGCTTATGCAATAACAGATTTGACAGATTGACAGATTTGAATATGCCCTTACCAAAACAAAACCAATATATATATATATATATATATATATATATATATATATATATATTTAAAGTAAATTTTATTACTGTAAGTAACTTTACATTAAAGTGCAGTTGAAGTCTGGCTATCAACAATCTTTTTAGATTGAGCATTAGTATTGGGAGGCTGTGCTTTGTTTCTACTGCACAAGAGGCGTGATCAATGGGCATCGTTCAAATGACTCTGTACGCTTGGATAGACCTTCAACCAATCAGACCAACGATCCAGTGCGTCTTTTGGATAAGCTAGTTTCTGATTGGAGCCAAAGGTTCTGGCAGAGAACAGAGGAGATTGATGTGCAGGTGTCCAGCCTGAGCTGCCGGGCGAAATCTAAATTCGCCGGAAGTTCAGGCAGGGTTCACCCAGCCTAACTTGAAGTATGATTGAAGTATAATTTCCAAGTTCACTTTCTGTAGGAAGTTTACTAGTATAAATGTATACAGTATGCTATTTTACTATTTTACTTCAGACTAAAGTAAACTTGGGAATTATAATTCAATTGTACTTAAACTATATTTGAGTAGGCTATACTTCATTTGGTAAGGGCATACATTCTCAAACTCGTTCCACATCTCTGATACCAGTTGCAGCAGTTTAATGTCTCACTCGCTGAGATCGTTTCGGGGGGTGTTATCGGGGCTGTTTTAATCTTTTTTATTTATTTAATTTGGTTTCATTTGGATCATGAGACCGGGGTGGCAGTCGTTATTGGAGCCAAGGTCCAGAGCAAATCATTCACAACTACTGTACTTAAAATCTCTGGTGCAAAATGCTGAACACCTGCAAAAACAAGGAGGCCCCACCATCTCAGATCAGGGTGTGAGGTTATCAGAGTCATGTGCAGTTGTGATACAGGTGCTGTGGACTATGCCTGGACAACGTTTGGAGTTTGGAAAACTCACGTCATTTGCTTGTACACATTGCTACAGTGTCTCAGTACAAGCATGGGACTTCACAGAAAAAACAAATCTGGTATCTTCACAAAACAACCTTTCATGCAAACTTCTTCAAGCGAAAAAGAAATAAGTTACATACAATTCAGCTCTTTTAAAGCGATACACATAGAAGGGCATATCTATCTGAAAGTTAAACTAGGCCACACACAGTGATTAGAGTTTGTTGATTCCACTCCAGGCTGTCTTTACATGCCAACGGAAGCCAGCATCAATCCTTTTCCCTCTCAGGGCAGAGGTCTCCTAGTTTGACTGGCCTCAGAATGTCAGTCGTTCCATCCCCCTGCCTCCTTCAGAGTCGTATTGGCAAGGGAGTGCTGATGATGGTTGGCATGGCAATCTGAGGGGATATCCTTCTACAGATACAGTGGTTTTAAATCCGCCCCATATGTTCTCACTAGCAAACTTGCTTTTGATCCCGCAGCCAAATTGATTTTTGCCACAATTTTCACTTTGCAATACCCATGAAGTCACAGCGTTTCCAAGACTGCTTTGTCCCTCTCTCACATTGCATTTTCATCTCTTCTCAGCTGCAGATGATTCCTCACTGAAGTGTTGAGGAGGAAAGAGTAAGAGAGAGGGTGGATGCTGGCGCTATACCAAGCACGGAGGCCATCAACCCAGTCTCTGTGATACTGTATGAGTTGATAACATGGATTGAGTGTGTGTGTGTATGTGTGTGTGTGTATGGGAGAAGGGGGCTTACTCCAAGTAAAAGAACCCTGACATACAATGCCAAGTACCCACAGCGACCCAGGTTTGATTCCGACCCATAGTCATTTCCTGATCCTTCCCTCCCCCCCATCTCTCTCCCTCTCTCTCTCTCTCTCTCTCTCGCTCTCTCTCTGTCTCTCTCTCTTCTCTCTCTCAAATTGTGACCTGTTCTGCCAGTATGCCAGATATGTGCCCAACACGGCTCAGACCCAGCCCAGATATGGCTCTTGCTCTTCAAATTCTTCTAGGGAGGGAGAGTGGAAGGAGTGGAAGACCTCCTGGTGCTTGAGGAGATGTTACAGAACTGTCTTCAGCTGTCTAGTCAATGCCTGTGCATTCTCTCATCATTATCATCATCATCATCATCCCATTTTGAGATTTTACAACACATAATATGATGCACATATGACTACACAGTCATTTGAGCGGTGTATGGCATCTTTTGAGAGGATAACCAAGCAAGATCAGCTTCAATATTTGAGTTTTCATTGCCATTATGTTAATAATAATAATAATAAATATAGCTGCAAGCAGCAATGTGGGGGCCAAGCTTTGGAAATTTGGAAAGACAACGCCCCCTCCCCCCCTCCCACTGTGACCACCATAGAGGAGTATTTGTGTGCTTTTGTCTGGGCTTGAGAGAGAGAGAGATGAAAGCGTTACTGAAAATTGTTGAGCTGACTTCCTGTGATTATAGCGCCCCCCTAGTGGTCAAAAGACATGAAATGGGAGAGTGGCCGTGTGCAAATGGAACCCCCCCCCCCCCCACGACCACCATAGAGGAGGGTGTGTGTGCTTGTGTCTGGGTTTGAGAGAGAGAGAGATGAAAGCATTACTGAAAAATGAGCTGACTTCCTGTGATTATAGCGCCCCCCTAGTGGTCAAAAGACATGACATGGGTGTGTGCAAATGGAACCCCCCCCCCCACGACCACCATAGAGGAGTTTGGGACAGAGAGAGAGAGTGGATGTGAAGAAAATAGCCAAAATTATTTTCTAATTTTTTTTTGGTGTGTGTGTGTCCTTGGGATGTGTTCCTACACTGTACATCAGGCCGAACTTGATAGACTGGGTGAACCCTGCCTGACCTGCCGGAAAATTTGGATTTCGCCCGCCAGCTCAGACTGGAAACCTGCACATCTATCTCCTCTGTTCCCTGCCAGAGCCTTTGACTCCAATCACAAACTAGCTTATCCAAAAGATGCACCGGATCGTTGATCTGATTGATTGAAGGATTATCCAAGCAAACGGAGTCATGACAGTCAAGCCCCTCCTCCGAAAGATCACGCCTCTCGTGCAGTAGAAATAAAGTGCAGACTATTATTGTACTGTACTACTGTATTATTCTATTGTAACACTCAATTAATCAATACGTTTAAAGGGGATGTTGTCTATAATCTTTATCATATTCTTCTTCAAACAAGTTATTCTGGAAAGAAATACAATAAAAAGTATAAAGTATATACAGAAAAAAATCTCAATAGAGTAGTTAAGATGTTGACGTCAATGACATGATCCTTAATGTTTAAAACAATATTAGCAATGAATGTTAAATGTAAGATTTAGTAGAATTAAACTTACTGCACCTGGTTTTTATTCCTAATAATGGCCAAGTTATGGCCAAGGTCTCCAGCATAGGAAAATTACCTTGACCATGACCTTTTGAGGTCAATATCACCCAATATGTTCATAACAATATCAGAAATGAATTCCACATACCATAATAAGTCTAAATTGATGTATTACATTTGTATATACATTCAGAAACAAAGAAGTTGGATTTTCATCATAGCCGATAATAGCCTTTTTTATTTGACCATTACATAATTCGTGGCACTATGGTGGACGAGTACCTCTGTGATTTTACATGTCTAGGGACCCACTAACTCAGTTCAAGTTAGAAATTCCCCCAACACCAAATTGCAAACGGGTCTACAGGCCAGGTACTGGATTAACTCGTATGCCTGTGCCTCGTCCATTAATTAGATATGTGGATACCTTGATATCTCTTGTAATTTTTCTGCATGAGAAATACAAGGTATTTACAGTACAAGGTAAGGTGTGAGCGTGTGAACTGGATAAATGTGTGTCTCTCACGCCCCTTGTGTAAGACTTCAAGGTGTGTTTTTTTTCCTCTGTCTTTTAAACTATTCTTTAACTATTGCCCTTCCAATGCTTTTATCAACTATTACCGTGGTTTATACATTGATTTTCAGCTATGAGGTTAATACACAGGGGCAGTTCATTTGGTTTTGATATAGTTTTGAGTTTGACTGACAATGTGGCTAATACACAGGACATTGCTGTCTATAAATAAACTTGACTTGACTTGACTTCAGCACCCAGTACAGTTTGTGTACATGTTAAATCACCAGAACCTGAATGTCCAACTTCCCCATTTCTCATCAGATGCACTCCCTCCATTTCAACAATTTTACAGTGGCGCTGGCACTGTCTAACCCAGCCAGAACTACAGTCGTATGCACAGGTTTGGGCACCCCTGCTAAAGTTGATTAAAGAGAGGAATGCAAAATCATCTTTTGGAGATTGATCTTAATGCCTTAATTTAAGAAATAAATAAAAGGCCCAAATATGCACTCTGTATTTTAGGAAGGTTGAATTTTTACTCATTTTTTAATGAAGGCATTAAGATTTTAGCATGGGTTGCAAAACTTTTGCATGCGACTGTAAGTATGTCCCAGCTGACAGGAGTGTTGGTAGGACAAACAAACCGTCCAAGTCAGAGTGTGAAACTAGTGGAATGTCCTGCCTTCATGCTAAAGTAGTTGTTGTAGGTTAAGTAGCACAGCAATCAAACTGGAGGGAAACACAGACCTAAAGTAAAGAGTGTGATTGCTGCTGTTCGGTCACACCATGCATGTACAGCATTTTGTCATTTCAGCCAGGAATACTCAGAGACATAACTGAAGTTAATAAAGATTTTAATCCAACAACAATGAGAGTCTTTGGCATAGGCCCCGTCTTAGGTCCAGGTCACTGAGCGTGAAGACCCTGGCAAATCCTGCCGGAACGAGAAGCAGGGGCGAAGCCTACCCCCTGGACAGCTGGACGAGGACCGAGCTGCTGGTGATTAGGGAGGGAGGGTGGGAACATCGAAAATCGGCACCTGAAGGCAACAGGGCAGGTGCCTGAGCAGAGTCATTAATAAAGCCAATGTAGCCTAGTGATTGGTCAGGGGTAATGAATGAATGACGTAGGATTAAGTATACCTGGCAGAACTACGCTGCAGCTACGCAGGCGCTACATTAAGCTGATTTCTTCAAGGGCAATGTAGACTGGTGTACATATGAAGTGTTGCCAAGATGAAGCCTGCCTCTGGGAAAAAAGAGAAATGCTACAAGCATCTTTTGAACGATTGCTTGCTACAAATATGAGATGATTCAGATTTTTTCTGATGATAGCTCTGATTTCAAACTGGTCTGACACAACCCACTGAGGTAAAGCAGACTGAAATGAGTGACTTGACCGCAACATGTCCTTTGTGAGAAGCAGGAAGGGAATGCCCCTCTGAAAGGTTTGCGTTCCTCGTGTCACTGGTGGCAAAGCAGACCGTTTAAAGCTGATACTAAGTAAGCCACCATGACTGCAAGACACATTAAAATGTGTTCAACATATTTCATGGTGATGATTATTATTATAACTTTTCTCGAAGGCTTTTTGAAATCATTACATTATGCGAACAAATGAGATAAAAGTGTCTCTCTTGCCCATGTGGCTATGATTTGACATTAAACACGTTTGACGTTCTCTCGAGCCGTTCTTTTGAGGACAGCAGGAGCAGGGGATTAGTCAGGCCGTTAGGACCAAGAGCCTGTCGGCTTACGAATGGTCCTTGGCCTCTCGTGCCATCACGCCGCCAGGCAGGCAGGGCAGGAGGCCGTCATTAGTGTGTCACTGGCTCTATCAAAGCTGGCGCTGGACTGGTCATGGCAGTGCATGGGGCATGGCACCATAAATGAATGGGTTTTGTAAACAGGTGCGGCATGAGTCAGGAGACATTACGGGCGACTCAAAGGACCCTGCGCTGACGGGGGGCCCCCCATTTCGCTTCAAGAGAAACATTATTAGTGATCATTCTTGGAGTGCTGTTCAGCGTGATTGAACAGCACATCCACATCCACCGATGATGAGGCGCCCTTGAGCAAGGCACCTCACCTCCAACTGCTCGCCGGGCACGGGCACCTGTTCAAGGACTGCCCTCTGCTCCGGGTGTGTACTGTATGTGTG
The DNA here is from genome assembly GCF_963854185.1 of Sardina pilchardus. Lineage (NCBI taxonomy): Eukaryota > Metazoa > Chordata > Actinopteri > Clupeiformes > Clupeidae > Sardina > Sardina pilchardus. The sequence continues at coordinate 6,673,653 of NC_085001.1, read as the reverse complement.
TATGCTCTTGGTGAGCTCGCTGCTCCCAGTGTGTGTGTGTGTGTGTGTGTGTGTGTGTTTGTGTGTGTATAATTGTACGGCATTTTTTTGACTGTGGAACAGTGGACCCCTGGCTATCAGGGCTATTTATTATGGTAATTAAATTGAAACATGATCAAATAAGGGTTCACATGTTTGAAAAAGGCAGAAAAATATTCTTTACTAATAACAAGCATACAGTACTCAACAGTATTATTAGATCAAGTGGAATATATCCATCTCAGATACGGTCATTACTATGCTACCCAACCCAGCCTTTTCTAACGAGGTAGAATACAAAAAGTGTGAAGTCAGCAACAGGCACATTATATCAGCTATTATATCCTGCTCATGTCTGGTCGCAAGGAGACTATACCTCAGCTCAGAGGTCAAGGTAAATTCCTGAATTATAATAGATTCAGAGGAATATATTCCTCCTTGAGACAACGGTCTCTTCCCCACCACAATGACAGGTCACTTTTCAAAAACTCTATACATTTATCTCACATGAGAAATGTAATTGGCTTTACTTTCCTCTTTGCAACCTTGGGCAGTGGACACCTTAGAGCCATTATGGATTTGGGGGAAGGTGGTCTAGATGTCCACTGGTTAATTGAGAATCTTGCTACCCATACCTGATGCTATAAAGGACAAATTTACTGAAGAGTTATTGAAGTAAATTGAGATGGACATGTTTGAAACTACTGTTGAAAAAGTCATTTAGAGACATATTGTCTTTTATAGGCCGAAGCAAAATGAATCAAACTCTGTCTTAATACCAAGGACTTTTCGTTTGTAGACATAATTGTCATGGTATTTTTGTAAATGTCGTGATAGGATTATTCTGTCTTTGCTCAAAGCACCTCACACAAAATGAGCAGTTTGAAACTACAGTAGATTTTGGAGGTAAACTAAATAAATGAATTAAAAGCATAATTCATGCAAAATAAATGCAAACATGTCAACAGCACAGACACAGGGCACCATTACGTTATTTATTAGTCTGGAATAAAAATAACCTTGTTAAATTATTCACTTAGACTAATTTGGTTTTAGTCTGACATAACCATGACATAATATATCCAGAAACTCAGGGAACACAGACTCTTTTTTTTTTGCATAGCACAGTGCCATTTCTTTGACTCTGACTCTGAAGATGTATATCCACATGCTTTCTTTAAATGAATATAGTGCACATGCATTTGGGGAGCTGGTGTAGCTGCTCTGAAAACGTACTACTTGATTTACCTATCACCAGACTACGCTCAACATTTTGAGATTGAACTTTAGTCTGCGGAGTGTATGCTGTATTCCTACTGCACGAGAGGCGTGATCAATGGACATAGTTCAAATGATTCTGTATGTTTGGATTGTCCTTCAACCAATCAGCCCAACGATCCGGGTGCGCCTGCTGGATAAGCCAGTTTGTGATTGGTTCCAGCAAATGTGGAAAGGAAGCAGGAGAGATAAATGTGCAGGTTTCCAGCCTGAGCTGCAGGACGAAGTCCAATCGCCGGCAGATTGAGCTGAGTTTACTCAGTTTACCTTTCTGACTGAATCAAGGCTAAAATCGGGCAACTGGTTTAGCTGTTCTGAACGGTTTCTTGATTGTGTGATTGATGTCTACCTGCCTTAAACTCTCACATTATCATACAACCATTATAATACATTATCCTGATGGACACTATACACTGCCTGCAACTATGACATACAGTAGGAACTAAAATCTGCCATAATAATGTCTATGGCATGTCACAGTAAAAGGTTATTTGTCTTCGCCTTGCCTGCATGACATCACATGTCTGCCGTGTGTGGAGGGGTTATGAGCCCGCTGACTGGTCATGGTACGGTCAATGCTCAGTTAGGCCAAAGATATTATCAATCTGTTATTTCCAACTTCTTAATTGGAATATTCAAAGGACTTCATCGGAAGATCAAGGGCAGAATAGTACCAGGCCATATCTACCAGCTATTTGGCTTATCTATATTTTCCCCTATATTTTTCTAGCAGGTTTACAAATGAAACAAACTGGCATATGAAAAATAGCCTACATAGTAAAAGTGCTCCTTGAAGTCAAAACATGGTCTTGACTGACATTTAACTGACATTTTGTGTTATTCATGAGAGGCATAACTGAAATGTTTTCAATTAAACATGTAGTAAAGAAATCCAAATGTAATGCTAAATCACAGAATGTGTACCCTCTATCGTATAGTTCAGAATTGGGAAAACTATACTGCTTTAAAAGTAGTGTTTGTGAGACATGACTCATGCATTGCCTGAAGGTGTGATTAGATATGCAAATCCCTTGACTTCTTCAGATATTGAGATATCATCTCAATAATTAAAAAAATAATTACAAATTAATTTATGATTCCTCAAGGTCATGTGTTCTTGTTTTAAATTCACTTTACTTGCTTATTACTGCTGGTAGGTTTACTAATGAACAAAGGGGGGTGGTGGGGGGCTACCAGCCCAAAGTGCAGACGCATTGTTTTGTAGGGTTTTTGATGGTGGTTGTTACACTCTTGTTAAGTACCTACCACAAAAAAAAATTTGACACCAAAGATAACGAATGTCAGTAAGATTTGAGGATAACATAAGAGTTAACAACAATACTCAAGAACTTGCATATAAAGTTGTCTATCATCATCTTGTGATGTTTGCTACCCCAGAACTTGCAGTGCAACTTGCCATAGTTAGCTTCGATTAACACCCAGATCTCCTTATATGCACAAAGATGGCAGCTTTGGGTACTTTTTGTAGCCGAACTCCAGAAGTCTATGCTCAAAAGCACTCCTTGTGTTGAGTTTAATTTTCACTTTACCATGTGGGTGTAGCAGGTGAGTCCATTTTTGTCAAATGAGGAAGGGGAAGGGCACATCAAGATTTGTCTTGAGATTCATTTCTACTGTAGTTAAGAAGTAGCCTGACGAGCCAGACCCACATCAAGATGTAGGGTCTGGACACTCACCGTAGACAGGGTGCAATCGGAGGGGTGGGATAAACAGTTGTCCCTCCCCGCAATAGGATAACGCTAAACGAATCATCTTCTTGTTTTCAAGTAGCAGGATGCGTAACCTTCCCTCTCCACGCAATAGGATAACGCTAAACGAATCATCTTCTTGTTTTCAAATAACAGGATGCGTTACCGTCGCAACTTCTGGTCGCATGTCAGTCACCATTATGTTAAGCCCACCCACCGACTCTATACACGCTGTGATTGGAACGCTGGTGCTGGGGATTCTCAGCTCCCTGGCTCAATGGATCGTGCCTAGACTGCCCCGCCAGCCAAATTACATTTGCTGCCGCTAGGGGCGTCGAGATTTCTAGGCTAGTTAAGAAGACTAGTGGCAAACAATTGCTATATTATGATTGGTAATTAGTTGTGTTCCTGACCCTCTGCTTTATTTAAAATGTCGAAGTACGTTGGCCCAGTGTTTGATGTTATGTGAGTGGACACACAAAGATAAACAAACAAACAAACCAATAAACAAATCCCCAGAGACAAGTCACTCCAGCCAGCCTTGAGCCCGGGTGTCCGAACAGCTTGATCACAACATCACACAGCCAGGCTCATTGGTATGGCAGTCAGAGTGCATCCTCAACCATAGTGAAGAGACTCCGTCACAGCGACCAAAAGCAACAGGTAGTGATGTTCTCGAGGATGTAATTTCTCATGATGTTGTAATCTTTTATCAGATCATGATATTGATCGTCCTTGGACACACTCTCCTAGCTAGCAAATAGTGAACTATAAACTAACATTTGGTTACTTCATCAAGTCATCAAGACAAAATATACCAGAACAATGTGTGAATTAGAGCACTGAACAGACCATTAGAACATGACTCTTAACCAATAGGTCTTTATTTATTGTCTGTGGACAGTACAAGACCAAAAGCTTCACAACCGAAACACTTTAGAAAGACCTGCAGTGCTCAAGAGCTCACATTCAGTTGAACAGCTGAAAGCTGAAATTATAAACTGTAGAAAAACTTTATATAAATATTACTGTACAAATATACAAGATTATTTTTTACACGATTACTGTTTTGCTTGTCAAAATGCATACAGAGTTTATTTAATGATTTTGTGAACGCATTCATAAAATGAAGGGTGGCTGTGATGATGATGGTGATGATAACGACCCCTGATAATGGTGAAGCAGGAGCTCCGTCTAATTACAAGTAAACATGTCTAACAACACCAATTATCTGTGAAAATGGGTGTAACTCAGTTTGCCCTGATTATTTCCTGACGATTTAAACTTCATATTAAATCATATCATTGTTTGTTTCTTTCCTTCACTGCCTGTCATACTGTACATGAGAGGGGGCTACAGATACTAACACATACCCATAGTTGTATATTTATACAAACTTCTAATGCTGTGAAATTTAAAAGTGAAAAGGGCATGTGAAGACAAGAGAAATTCTAGTCAGATTTTAGGGTCACAAAATAACCAACAAATCAGAGCCCAAGCTCATTGAGTTGACGAAAAAGAATCAAACAAAACAATCCTGTAGAGAGTCGTATGACTCAGCAAGCCAGGTGACGAAAAAACATCTGAAATGTAAAACAGTAACCTTGAGATATAACACCTTATGTTGAATAAAAAGACACCTGTTACTGCTTCCGATGAGCCCACAGACAAAACAATCAAAGAGGCAATGTCACTTTCAGACATATGTTTTTCATCCACTTTGGTTTAGGCAGGTTGGGTTTGACTGATGCAAGCATAGGACACAAGCATGGGAAATGTCCATGGTAAACACGTCATACAAAGATTCCCAAAGTTAGCATTAGTAAAATACAGTTGATCTCAATACAATATTACCTGCAGCAATTAACACAAGTAGCCATTTGTTACTGCTGATGTTGCTGGCCAATCAAAATAATGAACAACATGAATGTAGAGATTCTGAATAGTGCAATTCACTCAATTAAGCAAAGCTGACGTGTACAGTAAAATCAACATTGTTAATTTGGTAACTAATAAATTAGCAAAGGTTAATCAAATAGACGCCTAACGCATAAATATGGACAACATATTTCACTACTAATCTCAATGTCAAGAGAGGACCTGCACACCTTGATAGGGTTTTTTGCAGGTGCAGCTTTTTAAAGGTTCAATATCATAAGAGAGTCTGATGAAGGCCTAGTGCCGAAAATATGGCCAACTCATTTCACTACTAATCTCAATAACAGGGGAGAATTAGCTGCTGTAGCAACTATTTTCAAGTCTATAGATGAGCTATGCATGTATGTGCGCACAGGGAACGAGTGCGGCAGTGTGAATCTTCTTCATCGCAATTTTCCTTTGTCTCATAAGAAATAAACCGCCCTAAACTCCTTAGGATAAATAAACAGCAATAAGGATAGATTAAGAGGAAAAGAATTTTGAGAGACAAAATTTTACTTAAATTAGACGTGGGCTAAGACAAGAAGAGAGCTATTTTTGAAGAAATGGGCAAAATTGGTGTTAAACTGTTGTCACTTATGTCTAAGAAAATTCTAGAAATAGAAAAGACAAAATTGAGCATTAAAGAAATAGTCTAGCCCTAACATGCGCAGGACACTTACAGTAAGTCTCCTGCGCATTAGTCATGATGCGCTGCGCTAGTAAATGTTTTTTTTTTATTTTATTTTTTTAACAAAGACACTGTCGTGCCCGTGACGTCAGACTCACTGTAGCAACCGAATAGAATGGAATGGGTTTTCACTCAAGGGGTCAGGTTAGAGAGGGACATCAGTGTGGGGTTATGACAGTTTTCCAATTTGGTGCCAGGACGTTTGTGTCCCACGGGCCCCCATATACTGATGTCCCTGTCTGGCCAATAATAAGGCTTTTGGTGACTGTGGTCAATTATGCTCATTGAAGTGTTTGCAACCAGCCAGTGAAAAAAAGATTTGGTAACACTTCCTGGTCATTAAATGGGAGTGGACTGAAGATAATTGGTAAAGGAATGGCATCAGCAATCTGTTGCTCTCTCCCGTTTCTGCTGTATAATACCTCGATGCTCTCAAAGTCACGAAACATATAATATGTCCTGACATTTTCAGCATACTCAGTGCAAACAATGCCTTTGACCAAAGGACTAAGATGAATGTTTTACACTTTGTATTGGAAGACTAAAGACAACAGGCGGCAAAATACATGACATAACTGATGCCACCAAAGTAGCCTGTGTATAATCGAATGAAATCTTGGATGTTATCTGACGCTTACTGAAGAAAAAAAAAGACTTAACTCTGTTGAAACAGACAATGAGATGAATTAAACGGAACGAGACCTCCAATCTCTTTAACTGGGTTATTCAGGCAAATCTACACTGATCATGTAAATTATTCAAACAGCACTAAATTGGTGAATCATCCTTCTGCCTGGAATCACAAACATTAGGCGAGCTTGAATGCTGAACTGGTGTCAAAATATTCTAATTAAATTCTCTGTGCAGTGTCTCCCGCCCATGTACTTATTTTAAGGAAAGATCCTTGGCCAAGAATCGTGTATGGAAATGAAATGAGATGAGCCAGTGCATCGCTTTGGACATCTTGATGACGCGTATGGAATGTGCAACCTCAACATCATGTTCTACTGTAGCCTAGCTGCAGCAATCAGGCACCAGGAACACCAATGCATGCTCATGCATACACACACACACACACACACACACACACACACACACACACACACACACACACACACACACACACACACACACAGAAACACACACACACACACACACACACACACACACACACACACACACACTTTTCTTTTCTCACATCTTTTCAAAGACAACAAAAACATAAACACCTACAATGACAATTAACTGCTACCCCCTGCCGAGGTCTGAGCATACAATGTATGACTAATACAAAACTCTATTATTTGTTCCAGGATTCGAGCAGCAAACATTAGCTGAAAAACACCAATTATACAACCTGACACACAATAACAGCCAATTATCTTGCTGGCGTGGGTATTGACTCCAATTGAATTAATATTCATTCACAGAATATCATACGTTTTCATAGTAGGCTATATGGCATGAGAAATGGTGCCAACTGGAGTACACATTTTTCTGAGTTGATCGATGCTAGAGTCATATAGGTTCAAAGCATCATAATGTGTGTGTGTGTGTGTGTGTGTGCGGGGGGGGGGGGGGGGGGGGGGGGTCATATTAGCATAACTGATATAATTCACTCTACTTCTTAAAGGGATATTCCGCCATTTTTAGAATTGAGCTCATTTTCCACATCTCCTCGAGGAAAATAATTGATACTTACCTCTTTCCCGTTCATCCAGCCATTCTGTGAGTCTGGCGATACAACTTTTAGCTTTAGCCTAGCATAGATCATTGAATCGGTTTAGACCATTAGCATCTTGCTTGCTAGCCTCACGTTGAAAAGTGACTAAGATTTCCGGAAATTTTCCCATTTAAAACTGGTCTCTCTTCTGAAGTTAGAAAGTGCAATAAGACAGACATGGAACTACACTCTCATTGGGCGTAATACTCAAGGAATGTTGCAAATGTACTATGGGCGCAGTGATATCATGCACTATTACTGCTTGTCGCCTATAGGGACTATTTTCAGGTGCTGCGTGATATCACTGCGCCCATGGTACGTGACAAGTTTTAAATGGGAAAATGACCAGAAATCTTCAGTCACTTTTAAACGTGAGGCTAGCAGGTGAGATGCTAATGGTCTAAGCCGATTATATGCTAGGCTTAAGCTAAAAGTTGTATCACCAGACTCACAGAACGGCTGGATGAACGGGAAAAAGGTAAATATCAATTGTTTTGCTCGAGGGAAAATGAGGCTAATTCCAAAGATGGCGGAATATCTCTTTAAGATTGTCTTTGGTGTTTACAGTCATCCTATGAACTCCACATTCTACAATCATAAAAAGTATAGTTTGAAGATAAATTAATGGGACTGGGTGAGAAGGGGGAGGGGTGATCCCCCCCCCCCTCCATGTACCATTGCCCACCTTTCTTTTCACCTTCCTCATCTTCCTCCTCCTCCCTTCTGCTGCAATGTCCAGGCTTCAGGCATCATCTAGGCAGGGACCACCACACTGAATGGTCTTCTCACTTCTTGGTGCAGAGTGGGAGAAACTGGGGACAACCACAGACTTTCGGACAGTCAGTGGGTGAATGGGCATGAGCGTGTGTGTGTGTGTGTGTGTGTGTGAGAGAGAGAGAGAGAGAGAGAGAGAGTGCAGCTTGCAGGAAGTGCTGGTGGCAAACACTGTGTGTTTGGGCAGACGTGTGCAGGGAGATGGGGTAGGGGGTCGGCGGTGTGTGTGTGTGTGTGTGTGTGTGTGTGTGTGGGGGGGGGGGTGTTTGGCATAGGGATGAGTTTAGAGGCTCTAGGGACGAGAGACGAGCTTCAGAAAATAAGACACAGTCCAACGGCTGCCTCTGTCACAGCCTAGACAGGAGGAGGGGAACACAAAGAGAGTGTTAAGTCAGTGCAGGGACAGCAGACAGACTGGAGACACACAGAGAAGAGGCACAGCAGCACACTATCAAACTCTGCTTCAGTGACAGCTCCATATACTGTACCTCTTCCTGACCAGCGGTAAATGCACTTTCATTAGACATGTTTTCACGTCAGGCTTGTGCAGAATTCTGAATTTTAGAATTGGCTTCCATTCAATTCATGTATTGGATTTGGAATTGAATTGGCCCCACCCCACAGGAAGTTGAATTTGAATAGTCATTCTCAATTCAATTCTGAATTCTGCACAAGCCTGTTTCACGTCATTACCATTATTTCTAGTAGTTAGCGCCATTTGATTATTTGTGTCCCAGATATTTTGCTACTTTTTGAATATGCTAAGAAGATTTAACGAAAGGTTTTTACACAATATCAACATAATGTCACTCATTGTAGATATATTGTACATATAGTGCTATAGAGTTTTTTACAATAACAACTCTCTATTTCACCTCATAAAAGAACACTTTTCTCCCTGCAGAACGGATAGCTCCATGTGATGTTACAGACAGATGGAGTAGCTCAGGGGAGGCTTCAGGCCAGGAGTGGACATATCCTCTGCGTCTCTTTGTTCCCCCACTTACATGTCTTTTTTTGTGTGTGGTGAATTCTCACCAACAGATTGTTGCAGCCATGTGCTTGCACTTTACGTCATCAATTCTCCTCTCTTCTCTTCTCTTCTTTTCTCCCTACCCTGTTCTATGTTTGTGTAGCTGTAGCCTATCTGCTCACAAGAGCCTTTCCTTCCACTGGCTAATTGTGATTTTTTTTAAGTCACTCAGTTAAGTGCACACAGCCTTGCCAGCCTGAATTGAGATCAGGGGGAGAGAGAGAGAGAGAGAGAGAGAGACAGACAGACAGAGTGAAAATGAGAGAGAGAGAGAGAGAGAGAGAAAGAGAGAGAGAGGGATAGATTCCTTCCATGAGTTTGTTGCGTTTGCTCTGTAACGTTTTGAAGTATTAATAGCAGCGAGAGGCTGAGTCAGAGCTCATGGTTGAGATCACCAATGAGCCCTGATGGCCTCAGACAGCCTCCACTGGCCCTCTGTGGCAGCGGAGAGACCGCGCGCCGCGCAGGCCACCCAGTCTGGTGGGACACACCTGGATGAGAGACCGCACGCAGGCCACCCAGTCTGGTGGGACACACCTGGATGAGAGACCGCACGCAGGCCACCCAGTCTGGTGGGACACACCTGGATGAGAGACCGCGCAGGCCACCCAGTCTGGTGGGACACACCTGGATGAGAGACCGCGCAGGCCACCCAGTCTGGTGGGACACACCTGGATGAGAGACCGCACGCAGGCCACCCAGATTTCACTCGCTGGCCTTCGCTGTTTCGGTCTGTCACCTCCTTCTTTTTTATTTTCTGTCACTTTCTCTCTCTTTCTTTTTTATTGTCTGTCACTTTCTCTCTCTTTCTTTTTTCATTGTCTCTCACCCATTTTCTCCACCATATCTCTCTCTCCCTCTACCATTCTTTGCGATTCTTTCTTTTCGCCTGTCTTTCATCTTCTCCATTTCTCTTTGCTCTATCTTTGCATAATTTCATTCTCTCTATCCCTTCCCCCCTCTTCCCTTTCACATGTTCTTTCACTCTCTTTCTGTCATCATACCCCCCACACCCCCCTCTCTGTCCTGCTTCGTGGGTCTAATGAGGTCTAAGTTGTGTGTTGGTGAAGTGTGTCGGTGTCGCCAGCTGAATGAAAAGCAGGCCACACACACACACGCACACACACACACACACACACACACATATACACGCATGCACAGGCACACGGACACACACACACACACACACACACACACACACACACACACACACATATACACGCATGCACAGGCACACGCGCACTCAGGCACACACACACACACACACACACACACACACAGATCCCTCTCATCTCAATTTCAGATGCTTCATTTGTACAGACAAATTGGCACCTAAAAAAACCCTCCCACATACAATTTTCACTCCTTACTTCCTCTTCACCCCCCACCCCACCTCCACCCCACCCCATCCCCCAACTCCCAAGACTGTATAGGTAACAAAGAGTGAACAATTCGCACCGCCCTGTGGTAATATATTCCCCTTTTACAGCAGAGAGATGTTGCCAAGACTTGAGTGCATCTTGTTATGGCAGCCCTTGATTTCTCCTGACAGCCTACTGATACCAGGCAGTGCTATAACAAGGAGGACAAGACTGGGAGCTAAAGTTTGTTTGTTTGTTTACCTGTGTACTTCCACTGCCTGTTCTGCGCAATCTGTATGGTAATTTCAGAATGGATGAGAGGAAATCATATGTGTGAGAGAAAGACAGAGAGAGACTGTTCATGGCACGATCAAAAGACAGCAAAACGAAAAGACACGTAAAAAAGAAAACATACAAACACAAACAAACAAATGCTTGAAAGATTGATTTATCATACCTACCCCACTCTAGTTTGACATTTCTATTTCACCAATGTTGATTTGTTTATTTGCAGCTGGCATTGTGTACTGTATGTATCCTTTATTGAAGTTAGAGGTGACTGATATTTATTAGATACTTTTATCCAAAGCAGCATGGCCATGCGTGGGTGGGTTTGGGAATTGAACCTAGATTGACCGATTGTCAGGTGTTAAACCCATCAGGATCTCCAACATGCTCGCATTGATTACTGTATGTGTTTGATTGGCACATGCAGTGTGTGAAGAATCAGGATATAGAGTAAAACATAGATCATACAAATACATTACACTCTTCTTCTCTGCTTCTGGTTAGAATGCTAATTGTATTACCTTGGCTCAGTACCTCTACTCTGCACAATGACAACAACGTTTAATCTAATGGAATCAAAGCTAATCCAATCTGAAGAGAACGGGACCAAATGCCAGTGTTAATTTCTACCACATATTCTGACTCTTCGCGTGGACACGCTATACGGCGCGTTTCTTTCGAGCACCTGGCCTTGGTCTGACCATGTCTGTCTCTCCTGCACACAACTCCTGCCAGCAGGTCTCCCTCATTTGGTGGAGATTTGCCAGGAAATTACCAGCCTGTGTTCCGCAGACAAAAGAAATGTCAGCGGCTAATTGGGAGGTGATCCGATAGACCCAGAGAGACTGATGCCCAGATACTGGACACGATTCAATTAAAATTCCCTCATTGCCAGCCAAAGGCTGCTGTTGAGATGAGAGGATTCCGCTGGTATTTGTTAGCCACTGTTGCAGGCTCGTCTTTAACTTAGAAGGACTGCCTGTCTCAGCTAACATGCTGGACGGATGTGAAACAACCCATGAGTGTGTAAAGAGAGACCTGCATGATTAGCTCAGTATGAGGATCAAAAATCATGGAGAGATCTTGAAAGTTAAAGAGAAGTTTGATTTCTTTTTTATATATATAATAATGCATCAAGCAAGATCTTTTTAGAAAAAAGAAATGCATTTGGATATGTAAGAACATTTTTACATTGAGATTTAACCCTGTTTATGTAGCTAGAGTCTACTTTCAGAATCCAGGAATACATTAAGTGTGAAGACATGTAAGGAGTTTAGGGGGCCAAACATATGCATATATTACATGAATCCTGTAGATTGAATGATTCATTTAATCTTATTGACTCAGTGAGTCACTGGCCATTTAAGTGAATACACAACACAATGACCAGTATTCTGACCTATTCATCATTAAATTCCTTTTTCACACATACTCATTTTCTATTTTGACTCTCTCTCTTGCCCCTCCAAAACAGGAACGACTAGCAATAGCATGCCACTGGAATCCACACCCCATGCCACTCTGCTGAAATAGACGAGAGGAAAGCAAGCCCCCCCGGGGGTGCGCTGGGGTCTTTGATATGTGGAGAGACATTACCCTTCACACTGGTGTCTGGCCAGCTATTCACCCTGGGGAATGCAGTGACGAAGCAGGAGCCAATTACTCAGAGCTGGTCTTTGCATTGAGGAGAGGGAAGGGGGGGGGGGGGAGGGGGGCACTGTTGTCCGACTAGTGTGACCAACAACCAGGGCTTCTGGGACCTCCACTGATGAGAAATATTTATACCCAAATACCGCATGTGTAATTAAGCCTTAGGAATTCAAATTCATTTTCTAATCAGGATGGAATGTGTGTGAAAATACTTTGCCTTGGCAGAGTGTGGGAAATGTGTTGCAATGTTTAATTTACTTTAGGCCTTTATATTGCTAATGGTTGGTGGGTTCTGGTCCTCTAAAAGTTTATATTTCGTTATAGTTAGGCTATATTTCCCATTCAATGGTATAAACTCAAGTTAAAATATTGTGTGGATGTAAGTAAAATCCTTGAACATGAAATCATAAAATGTGACAAAAGAACAAAGGACTTTCAAAATAATGACAACTTAAACATGAAAAAATTCCAAAATGAAAACATTTTTTATTGTCATACATTTTTTTGAGAGAATGAGTGCAAAAAAGGAGCTTGTGATAACTCTACCAGTCACTAAGCCGTGGACTATAAGGCATCAGTAAATACAAGCGTGTTGAGAACTACACTGTACAATACAAAGACTGATCCATAAAGAAACACCAACGAATTAGAAAAACAAACAAAAAACAAACAGCAAAAAACAGCACACAACAATATAGGAAAATGGTTCAAACCTTCAAAAAGAAGAAAAATAAATGATGTTATAACCACAGCGCAACAATTCATACATTCAGAAAATGAAACAGATTTTTTTTTGTACACCAGAACAGCATGAGGTCAAATGGGTGATGAAGAACTGATATTCAGAATCTGCCCATTCTTCTAGGTCTTTAACACGTTGCCTCATCTTAACACTATCATGACGATAATGACCATTCAAAGACCCTCAAGTCCATATTCAAATGATGTTTTTTTTCCCACAATAAAGTACCATGAATGTATAAATATAATGTTACAACCATTCTCTGAAACATAAACTTAATCTCTTTTTTTTCTTCATTTTTACATGGCCTTCTGACGGAGCAAAATGATATTGTCTTTTTTTTATGGCTCAGCTGTTGCAGAGTCTGTCACTGTGGCTGATCTTTTTCTATTCTCCCAGAATCAGTGCAACGACATTGAATAAAAGAAAAAAATGTCATATATATATTTATATATAGATATAATTTGAAGGTTGTTTCTCAGCATATTCAACAGCAACTGCTGAGTGGAACCTTCATAAAGCATTTCATGCATTCAGAAGTTAGTGCTAAATTGTACAAATATAGATGATCGACGTACAATGCCTGATTTCCAGTGATCTCAAAATAGACTTGTGTACTCCAAAAAACAGCAGCAAAATATTTGTATGCATTTGTGACACTGCTAAGTACTATGTGTAGTCCCAGTCGTATCTTACATGAGCAGATTGTCTGTACTAGAGGACATTGGCATTGTATTCCAAAGAAAGCTGTTTGCAGTACTTTCAAAGCCATTACTGCTTATAATGATATGATTTTGCTTGTTAATTAAAGTTAAAACTCTGGTGAAATCTCATGAAAATACATATAAAATTGGCCTTGATACAATGATATGGACTGGATACTGTGACGCTTCAGGCATGCAACAGTCTTGGTTACTAGATGTGTGGTTTTGCAATGTACAAATGAACTGATGATGCGAAGTGCTCCTCCACTGATATACTTGACCAGGTAAACACTATACCAAGTACACACTGCACTTTAAATGGAATGGAATTATGAATCTCATATGTTTAACCGATCAGTTGTGGAACAGTGTTTTGTGTGTACGTACATGGTGTGTGTGTGTGTGTGTGTGTTTGTGTGTACTCGTGCGCAAGTGTATGTGTGTGTACATCAGCGGGATGTGTTCTAAGTGTATAAGTGTGTGTGTGTGTGTGTGTGTGTGTGTGTGTGTGTGTGTCTTTAGGCTCAGTAACAGCATCTCATTAAGCTGATTGAAAAGAAAGTCACAGTTCTAATGTTACATTTCAAGCGTCATCCTCACATTAGGAGCGGGGGGGGGGGTTAGCAGGAGTTTGTTTTTTTAAAATCACCTGAGGGTGCAGCTAACAGGACCGCAACTTCTCAAAACACTCTCACTGTCTTTCATGAAGACATGGAGACCTGAAGCGATGACTAGGTAACAATTACCCGTCCGACTATATTTCCCCCAAAAATAGGGAGGGAGTGTTTCTTCTTTTTAAATTCACATTCAGCAGTATATAGGATACGCAGTATCGCTTGGTTAAGAGTAAAGCTCACTGATTGAAATGCAGACATGGGCATCCGCACAAAGAAGGATGTTGACAAGACAAATGGCAGAGACAGAGCTGTAAAATAAAGCACATTTCTTACAGGGGACACAATTTTCTTTACATTCAATCCCATGTTTTTGTACAAAAAGTAATGTACATGCACAGATACACACGCACACACACACACGCACGTGTGCACGCACGCACGCACGCACGCACGCACACACACACACACACACACACACACACACACACACACACACTCACAGAGGGAAAATGACTTGCATTTGTTCATTAAAATGCATTGTAACTACAGAATGGCATGACTTATGGCACAAAAACATTTACATTTAGAAAATAAAACATAAAAAACATCCATTGTTAAAAAATAAATAAATAAACAACTGGGTGAACAAAGAAAGGTTTCTCATCACATGGTCAAACGTCAATAACAACCAAAAAAAAAAAAAAAAAAACATGAATCTCAATGTTTGAAAAAAAAAAAAAAGAGTCTTCCTAATCATCGCTTTGGGGAGGGCGGGACACACGGAGTACCTAATCACCCAGACAGCAGCTGACTCTGCATGGGACCCGGTGCTGTGTCGCGCCGACCCGACCCACGCCGACGCTGACCCGACTCAGACCGGACCCGTCTCAGAACCAGCAGCTGTGTGGCTCTGGTCCCCACACATGCAAAAGGGGCGCCGCCCACCCACCGGGCCTCTCGTTGGGAAAATCAGATTAGGCAGTGGCTGACTTGTGTCACTAAACAGGCCTAGAGCAGGACTCACTGGATATGTGTTGGGTCCCTTTCCCTTTCACAACTCTCTCTCTCTCTCTCTCTCTCTCTTGTGCTCTCTCGTGCTCTCTCTTTTGATTTAGTTGGTTAGTTTGTAGTGGTGTTTAGCTCTGACTCCATGCCTGGCTCATTTGACATACTCAGCTGATTTCCAGAAGTGGCCGGGGTGAGAGAGGCGGCGGTTGCGCTTGGGAAGCTTCTCCAGCAGCTCCACCAGCTTAGAGAAGCTGGGCCGCTCCTCCTGCTCACTGGCCCAGCAGAACATCAGGATGTCCTGCGTGGGGCAAAGCACACACACACACACACGCACACGCACACACACACACACACACAGACGCACGCACGCACGCACGCACGCACGCACGCACGCACGCACGCACGCACGCACGCACGCACGCACACACACAGTCAGTATGTTTACAGTATATGCAGTTTAGGCCACACTGGGTCAGACAGTACACACAACAAATACACAATAATTTGTTTTTTTTGAGTGTCGTGTAAACTGTTTCTAGAGCCAGGTCCATCTGAAAGTGTACTTCATTCTGTGCAGATGCAGTGGTCACATGGGATTGATTCAGTTCATTGGTGTATATTTTGAAACATGACATGCATTTCCAATTTGAAATTACACAATGAAGCCAATTTACAATACATATATTCACACAAATGCAACCTCCCAGTGCAACTTAATAAAACCAAGACTATATGGATTAATAAGTGATTAATAAGTACTCTTGTTTAGTTAGAAATGTGGATGCCATGGCAGCAAGCGTAACAAGTGGGCAGTGCGACAGTGGACCGCCGCTCTGCCCGCATGTGTAGGCAGCATTACAAAGCGCACGTGTGAGCAGACACTATCCAGAAGCTACGAGGAACTGCAGGCTATCAGTCACCTCTTTTTGTGTGTGTGTGTGTGTGTGTGTGCTGTTGGCTTACGTAAAAAAATAATAAAACAATTTTTTTTAATTAGATTCCACACTTGCGAACCGGGTCCGTGTGTTAAGGCAATTCAATAGCCCGTGCTTGACTAATCTCTGGCCATTAGGGAGCCGTTCGCAGGAAACGTGGCGAGCACAGAGCGGAGGCCTGCGGAGAACATTGAGTGGTCTCGTCTCGCGCTGTCTCACGCTGTCTCGTTTAAGTCTCGCGTCGGCTCTCACTCACCGATATCTCTTTGCCCATGCCAATCTGGGTGAGGTTTGGCTTTATGCCCGAGCCGACCTGCCATATGATGACTTCCGCCGGCTGGTTCTTGAAAGGCCACTCGCGTGCGTGGAGCTCGTACCATATAGTGCTGCGGGGGAAGAACACGGCTGATTATTCATTTGTTTACTCAGAGCTCCATGAGAGAAGAGACACGTACTGTAGGATTGGATGCACAAACACACAAACACACACAGGCACACGTATATAGGACATAAAGCTGCACATGCACTGTACATTTACACACACACTTTTGCATGTCACTCGCACACACACACATACTATACACACACACACCCACACACCCACAGTACATACAAACACACACACACACACACATATGGAAACAAGCATAGGCATACCCTAATGTACACTCTCACTCTCTCTCTCTCTCTCTCTCTCTCTCTCTCTCTCCCTCTCTCTCTCTCTCACACACACACACACACAGATACATACACTTTTCATTTAAATCGCAAATTATCCTGTCATTCAATCCCATAATGACGGAGCAGGGTGATGGCAGCAGGGTTATGGAGCAGCAGAGGCTCCGCGAGTTCCAGAGTAAGAGTGTTAAGAGCACAGGAGCCAGTTGAAGAAGCACTTGTGTGTGTGTGTGTGTGTGTGTGTGTGTGTGTGTGTGTACTGTATGTGTGTGTGTGTGTGGTTTTTAATCTCTATTTATTTCTTTATTCATTTATTTCCCAAAAGTCCATGGCAGTGCCTCTGGAGGATTAGCTCATGTTGAAGTTCAGTCCACCCAATCAAAACAGAGGATTCAATTAAATCTAACGCCTGATCATAGAGTCAAGTGTTGCCATTGGAACAACACACAGAATGTAACGCATTCTCCTCCACAGGTGCAGCGGCCCTGCTGCTGCTACTCCGCAGCTCGTTATTGGCAGGAAATGACTCCCTGATGAAAGCTGCTAAGGAGTGGGTCAAAGGGAAATGAAATAAGTATCCTTCTAACCGAATAACAGCGCTGAGGCTGGGCAGTGGGCACCATACACATACAGTACAGGGCATACCGTACAGTAAAGTCAGCGCAAAAAACACCACCGCAGATCAGCCAACGGCTCGCTAGGCAAGCTCGCGGTGCGTGAGGGGTTCCTGTACGAGCTGGCATCGGCATGCCCACCCATTACGGTGCCAGTTTGAACCGTGGTGACTTTGTGACCCGCCAGGCAAGCTCATGGTGCGTGAGGGATTTCCTGTACGAGCTGGCCTTTAGCCTGCCCACCGTTCCGGTGCCAGTTTGACCCGGGTACCGTCGCGAGCGGGAGGAGAGGCGTACAGAGAGTCAGGTGACGCCGTGGTAAAAGGGGACGAGGGGAAGTGCAGCGGAGAGGAAGAGGGAAGGGAAGAGAGTGGCGCTCGCGGGTCGCCCTCCAGGAGCGGCCGAGTCCAGCTGACCAGCTGGCTGGCTTTACACGGGGCGCTCCGCACCGCACCGCACCGCGCCGCTACTCCCGGCTGACAGCATGACAGCGGCTCCATATGGGGGGACATCTGAGAATGCAATTGTGTTAGGAGTCACCAGAGCAGCATCCGCCCACCCACACACACACACACACAGACTGTCACACACTCCCTTTATGAGTCTGCTTTTCTTTGTACACATTTCCACAAATGTGCACGAACACACACACACACACACACACACACACACTCTCTCTCTCTATGAGCTCCTCATATACACATCTGTGCATGGGTACGGTACACACACACACACACACACACACACACACACACACACACACACACACACACACACACACACACACACACACACACACACACACACACACACACACACACAGAGAGAGAACAGAGCACAGTGATTAATCTGGTGCAATGGTACTGAATCCTGTAGTGGCTGTACCCACCCAAAAGCGAAGACGTCGGACTGCTTGGAGAAGGGGAGCTTGTCTTCCTCGGTGTCAGGGGAGAGCTGGCGCACAATCTCAGGGGCCAGGTGACACAGCCATCCACTGGGGATCCGCAGCTTGTCCTGTCTCCTGCTGGAGAAGGGAGGGGGAAGAAGGGAAGAGGGAAGAGAGAGAGAGGAAGGAGGGAAGAGAGAGAATGAGGAGAAGATGATGGGAGAGGAGGAGAGGAGAGATGAATCAGCGGAGGAGTGCAAACAGAGAAAAAGAGAAAGGGAGTGACGACCGGAGGACGGAGGAATAAAGGAGAGATGGAGAAGGCAAACAGACAGGAGAGACAGAGAAGGCACACGATGAGGAGAAGAGGTGAATAAAAAGGGGAGAAGAAAGTGGGAAATGAAAGAGGAGAGTGGGATTAAAAGACACAGAGAGGAAGAATAATAGCATGAGAGAGAGAAGATGAGAGAAGGGAAATAAATGTGACAGAGAAAGAGAGAGAGAAAGAGAGAGAGAGAGAGAGAGACCAGGAGATGGGAATGAGTAAGAGACAGAAGAGAGAGAGAGAGAGAGAGAGAATAGGAATTTAGTCTCTTCAAACTCTTTTTTAAATGACATTCAGTCTTACAATAGACTTGAAGGCTTTCAGAGCTTTTCTGTGACATTAGATAATGTCTTAAAATGAAACGCCTTAAAATATCATGTCAAACCATTCCTTCAGAACATCTCACTATTGTCCTGAGAAATATGCTCACAGAATTATGTAATAGCTGTAATTCCTCCTGAATCCACATTGTTACTGAAAACACGTCTTTGTGCGGCAAGCCGTTTATTGCCTCTTAACCATCTTTTCTATTTGGCTGACTCAGGATCAGCGATCGGTGACAGTTCGTCCCCTCATCAGAAGCCCCTCTCGGACCCCCGCGTCCGACCTGAGAGCAGCACAAAGTCGGAGGCGACCCCGCGGTGCAGCGAGTGTGAAATATGTTGTGATGTAATTCCAGAGGAAAAAGCCAAAGGCAAACGGTGACTCACTCCGTACTCTATAGAAAGCACTGACACCATATGGCCGCCTGTGACTCATCTGCACGTACTGTAGTTGACCTTCATTTCCAAAACCAAACGAACAAAAAGTAGAAAGAAAGAAAAAAAAAAGATGTTGACAATTCTGGAATGCGGAAATGTGATTAAAGTTTGATGGCGCTGTAAGGGCAAGGTTTCGCCTTACTGTACGACTCACATCATTTTGGGGCTAATTTTGTGGGAGAGCGTGTTTGTCCGACTCATTAAACATTAACCACGTCTTTATCCTCGCTCAATGATGATACTGCGGATCATTAAAAGTGTCTCTGACTTTGCAGGGTCTTTCCTCAACTAATGTGCACTATGCAGAGCTGCACATCCCGTCTGCAATTAAAACATCACAACTGGAGATTTGTGGTGACTTGAACCTTCAGTTGGGCTCAAAGCCACAGTCGAACCCAAGCCTCGGAGCACTCTGACATTTCCAGCTACTTCCGTATGCACCCAGAATGGTGGCAGATGCACACTGTGTTAAGAGGAATCGCGTATAGTCCATAAACACCATGTAGTCACACACAGGCGCAGATCACATCACATATCCACAGATTAGAATTAGAGACCCATGTATAAAATGTGTACATCGTACTACGATTTTATGTACTGTAACACACTGTCTTTTGAAATAGAAAGACCAAAATGCTCTCAGTGGACTTGCAAAAAGTTAGATCAAAGAAACGTGAATTTTGTTGTCTTTGTACTTGTGCTTTGCACAATGTCAATAAAGTTGAATCTGATCTACTGCAATCTAGACTAATCTAAAAGAATGCAACAATGCAAAAATGCACAAAATCCTGCTATGGTTTTATGCAACAGACATACTCTCCTTTGAAATAGCAGGTCCAAATATACTCTCAGACGAATTGCCATATCCAACCCTACACATACACTCAGATGATAGCCTTTTAGGCTTATACGTTGCTATTAATTGCAATTGACACCCGCTTCAAACTCCATCAGAAAATAAGGTGTCCATGCCATGTTCAGTGAGTGACACAGCAATCACCAAATGGGATGATTCTATGTCTTGGCTGGTGATGGGAACATCTTCTTAAGGAGGTAAACTTAACTCAATTGATTTAACAAGCATGGCACCTGGCTCCTTAACAAGTCTAGCTAAGCCTTTGGTGCTGCTTGGAAATGAATTCAGAGTCTGACTTTCCGTGGAAAAAGGTGGCAGGAAAATGCAAATCTGAAAAATAGAAACTCTAAAAAAAAAACCCTCTAAAAACACACAGCACAAACAACATTTCTATGTTGGAAGTACTGTAGTCTAGAGGGGGAAAAGGATGTAAACATATAATTGGAGTGAAACTACTGTAGCACTGTATCCATGTATGTGCAAACATGTAGCTATTATGGTGCAAGCCACTGGGTTGTCTCCAGAAATCACATTTGTGGGGGAGCGGAAACTGCTGTAGAAAAATCCAGTACATCCTACACTGATTTACACATTAATTCTCTTTTGATCCCTAAATGAGTAATTATTTAGTCACACAGAACAAAGGCTTGAATTTTAAAAAGCCTCGGTTTAAAAAGAAGTAGCATCATCAAAGGGTGACAGACCTTCCACAAGTCAGCAATATTACCACAGTGTAAAATTGAAGTGAAACATATGCTTCCAGAGTATCATTTTGTAACAATGAAACAGAGGTAAAAACACACTCTAGAGAATCACCTTCCGCTCATCATCTGGCATCAAACGTTGCTAAGAGATGCATTCTCTGTCTCTCTCTCTCCCTCTCTCTCTCTCCCTCTCTCTCCCTCCCTCTCTCTCCCCCTCTCTCTCTCCCTGTCTCTCTCTGTCTCTATCAGTAGAGCATGGGAATGCAGAGCTGCATGTGCACACTTTCAGCCTCTACAATGAAACATTCTCAACATTTACTACAGTATGTGAGGGTCTTCCACTCTTCCCTCTTCTCTCTCTCTCTCTCTCTCTGTACAGGGTCCCTCTCTCCATATCAGTCACTCTCTTTCTCTTTCTTTTCTCTCTCTCTCTCTCTCATTGCCTGTCTTAAGAATGTCTTTTTCACTTTCTGTCTCCTTCCCTCTTTGTTTGTCTCTCACTCTCTCTCTCTCTCTATCCCTCTCTCTCTCCTCCTCTCTCTCTCTGTACAGGGTCCCTCTCTCCATATCAGTGTCACTCTCTTTCTCTTTCTTTTCTCTCTCTCTCTCTCTCTCATTGTCTTAAGAATGTCTTTTTCATTTTCTGTCTCCTTCCCTCTTTGTTTGTCTCTCACTCTCTTTCTCTCTCTATCCCTCTCTCTCTCCTCCTCCTCCTCTAACCCCCCTACCTCTCTCTCTCTCTCTCTCCCTCTCTCTCCTCCTCCTCCTCTAACCCCCCTACCTACCTCTCTCTCTCTCTCTCTCTCTCTCTCTCTCTCTCTCTCTCTCTCTCTCTAATCCCACCACCCACTCCCGTCTCCTGAAGAGGCAGAGTGAGGCCGTGCGACTCTGCCCCGGCAATATGGACTCTCACACGCAGGATTTCATCTGACATTTTAATACAAATAGTGGGGGTGGAGCCGTGCGGGCGGGTGTGCGTGCGGGCGGGCACGGAGGCAAATTAAACCATTCTGTCTTTTTTCAGGAGCCGCCGAGACTCAGCCACCCTCGGCCGCGTCACCGCGTCACACCGTACAGTAGGGAGAAGCACTTTGACTTTGCTCGGCGAAGTGGCGGTGTTCACCAAAATCAATTACCCTCCCCGAAAAAGCCACGGAGTCACACAACATGACAACAGCACTCGCACACAAATACAACGGTTTGTGTGGAAGTGTTACTGACTTTATAGGATTTGTTTTACAAGATTTATTTTTATATAACCGTTATAATCTATTTACTTTAATATATCTATTCTGTCCAAACTACTTATATTGCATAATGCATTCAATTTGTACACTTTATGCAATCTTTTGCAGTGCATTTTCCAATTGTTTGAGTTAATGTAATCTTCTGGTATTAGACACGACAAGTAAAACCCTCAGGGCAGCCATCATCACAGATACTGTAAACCACAGCACACCTGGTAACTGCATACAATTTCCTCATCCAAATCTCTCAGATTAACCAGGGCACAGAAAGCTTGCTCTTGTGGGTAACACTCTGTCATGGAGACGACTCTTCGAGATGGCATGTTTCTTAGTCACAAACCCAAACAAGTCAGCCGCGACTTCTCCAGTGAGAAGTGAAGTGATGGGAACCGTATGGCGTAAATGATTAGGCCCTCCACGTTTTGCCATACAGTGACCAGAATACATCTGGCTGCGGGTGAGGGGAAAAAAAGAAAACGGAATTGCTTACAGTGGTGGAACATATTAAATTAGACCAATTAAAAAAATCTGAATCGTGTGACGGCCCAAATGCCCCTCGTTATTCTCCTTAGGGACGTCAGGCAGGGGAAAAGTCACTGTTTCCTCTAACAGACAGTACAAAGACAGTTTATTCACTGCTTTTCTTCTAGGCCCAACCCAATCATCAAGCTGTGATGATGTTTCTGAACTTATCCGCAATTGATTGCTTCTTCGCAAACTACAGATTAGCTTCTGAAACAGTATATTTCTGCGGAGAAAAATAGAGCCTCTAAGAGAAACAGGCCTATCAAGTGATTATGTTTGAAACAGACAGGGAAGGGTGATATTAAACCGGGAATATCCACACAGACTTACCTTCCACCTTGCAGTACTCCAGATATTGTGAATAGGCCGAAGTCAGTGATAACCACTTTGCCATTGTCGTAGAAGACATTCTTGGACTTCATGTCTTTATGGACGATGCCTTTGGCATGCAAATAGCCCATACCCTGAAAGAGTGAAAACAACACAAACCTCAAGAGCTTTTTCTCTCAAGCTCTCCAATCACCCATTGCATACAGTATGTTTGTGCATTAGTATCCTGATTAGGGAGCCTGCACTATTAAATAAACATGAAGGAATCAAGCCTATGCTACATCTGAGGAGGTACCCCTCATCACCCTCATTGTTATGTGGCATTCTATGATTACCCTCATCACATGGTGTTAACTTTTACTTACATAAAAGAGTTTATATGCACAAACAATTGCGAATGTTTTATAACTGTGATGTTTTTTCTTTTAAAGTAATGTAAATGACAATGGCAACAGTAATAACTCCAGAAGGTCTATTTACCTTCACCATCTCCTGAGCGATCTGTCTGGTCTTGTTGACGTCGAGGATGACTTTGGCATCCCTCACCACTGAGTAGAGGGTCCTCCCTTTGCACAGACTGTGAACAGGAGGAAAAGCAAACATTTCAACAGTAGTTGATGTGCTTCATATAGACCTGCTAAGGTGCAGCTTTTAGCACACTTTCTCATCTCCACTCCTTTGTGCTTAAGACAAAAACATGACACACAATAATGATTAAAAAAAAGAAAGTTCAGGTTGGTTGGGATTTCAGAGCCAGTATGTCATATGAGCCAGATATTCAGTGTTATCACCATTCTGCAGCACTGCATGTTGGTGTGGGGTTTAATATGGAGCTTGTATCACTTAAATCAATATGGCCGCCGCGCCGCCGATCCCCCTCGCTTGCTAACTGATGAGCCAGATGACAGCAGGGCTCTGGACCCAGCAGGGGTGGTGGTGTGATATGCGGCCGCAACACCCACCCCCTGTGCGCCAGGCCCCGTCACAGGTGACGCCATCTCACCTGAGGGCCGTCGCTCTCTTCCTCTGGAGCGCCGGATGCATATTCATGAGGGGCGCATAGCACACACCCCTCCTTCCCCAACCCAGAATTTTAAAGTCTCCTCTGGGGACTCTGATCATGGTGTGTGTGTGTGTGTGTGTGTGTGTGTGTAAGTCTGTGTGTGTGTTTGTGTGTGTGTGTGTGGAAGTGCTTGTGTGCGTGTGTTCCGTGGTGCCAGTGACGTTCCGTTAAACATCCGGATGGTGATGTCAGCGGACGCCCGCGGAGAGGGATCACCTGATGGCCGACAGGATCGCCGCGGCGACGCGACGTGGTATACAGACCTGCTGCATCCCTCGCATCCTGTCGCCAGAGCCCGTAATTAGATAGAGGACCACAGCAGCTCGGCCTCCCCTTTTGATGGTCAAGTAAACAACATTTACAAGACGGGAAATAGCAAACTAACCTCAAACGCTTCTGTCTCCCTCCTTTGTCCACCTGACATCCTTTTTTCTACACTTTTTTTTCTATTTTCATTCTATCCCACCATTTCTTCTCATCCGTTCTCTCTATAGAAATGGAAAATCCTCAAAGCCCTGTTTTTCTCCCTTCTAATGTTGGCAAGAAGATTCTCACTCTAAGTGGCAAAGTCTCACTCTCATGACAAATGTAAACAATATTAAGTGTTTATGTTCCACAGACTCAAACACGGTATCTCAGGGCAAGATCCAATTTTTCCTCAATTCAGCCTCAATCTAGCCTGTTTGTCCGGATGCTCTTCCAGGTAAACGCTCCGTAATGAATGATTATGACTTTCTTTTTCCCCCTCTTAGAGACTTAATGAAATCCTGATATCTCCTGAAATGCACATTTCACTTTGATATTCATCAGAATGCAAGCTGGCTTTTAGACAGAGAAAGAAAGAGAGAGACAGATAGAGAGAGAGAAAGAAAGAGAGAGAGAGGGGGGAGGAAGAGAGAGAGAGAGAGAGAGAGAGAGAGAGAGAGAGAGAGAGAGAGATGATTTCTATCAAAGCTTCCAAGAATCCTGAAATGTGTCATTTATTGTGCCAAAGCAGAAATGACGCAAAAATGATTCAGCAATTTTGGGCAAATTCTGTATTTCTGGCAAGGCCACAGCAATAAGATAAGACAATCACAATGACGTGCCGTGCCATGTCAACTCACCCCCTTTGTGTGTCTGTTCGTGCCAGACAACGACAGCCCTGTCAAGACTTACAAAACACGCCATGCCACGTCTTGAGTCTTGACTACGCGGCCAAAAGTACACATCCATAGGCAATGGGCTCCCAGTGTGGACACAGTTCAAGTCATGCACAGGATAATGAAGGCGAGCTCCAAGGCACATTTTCTCTCCCTCTCTCCCCAGTGGCATTCTGATTTGCAAGGGAACGAACACAGAGTCCAAATTCCACGGCGAATGTGAAGGGGTGACAGCCTGGCCTCAAATAATGCCATCTGCTGTGCGAGAGGCCAGGGGAAGAAGCTCTGGATTTTTTCAGAGCAAGTTTACACACACTGAAAAAGTCTGACAGCTTTTTTTCCCCTTCACTCTCTCTCTCTCTCTCTCTCTCTCTCTCTCTCTCTCTCTCTCTCTCTCTCTCTGACAGGCAAATAAGCAGCCATTGCCGTTTTAACGAGGCAAATACATAATTAATTCAGCCAAAATATGCATTTTTCTGTACAAAGTCTTTTTTTCCTAGAATGCAGATAGTGTGATGAAACACTTTCTGTTTCGTCTTTAAGACCGAGCTTTTGTTTTTCTCAGAAAGTTTAGTCCATCACTTATGTCCGTTGCTTTCCTATCACCATGCACAGCACACTGCTTGTAAACAAAAATGTCTTTTGAATGTCCTGTATTGAAAATTTTCAAACGACACATTCATTTAAAATTACTTTAAGCATTAAATCCATAATCCCAAAGTACAAGGACTTTTTTTGCCTTCTTCTGCAAACATTTATCCTTGAAGTGAACAGCTGGTTCTTCTCAATTTAAGTCTACCAGTGATAGTATATGACATCTGTTGGAGCATAACTGCAAAACCATTAATGAAAACACAAACGACCTTACATTTTTGCTGGAAGTGTATATAAAAAAAAATCCTGTCACAGCCGTGCCGTAAACAGGCAATTTTGTCTCTAAGGGATAGAAGGCTATGGTGCAGGATTCAAAACCAGAATCTGTTTTGTCTGGCTTGATATCTTGTCTGGCAAGATTCAGTGGCATCCCAAGACTTTTGTGTGAAAGGCACACCATAAAACAAGTCAAGCAAAATGTAGTCATCTTAATTATAGTGTTGCATGCCTGAAAATGAGGTGCTTTATAGGTTAAAGTGATCCCCCTCTTCTGAAAGTCAAAAGGTCTTCAGCAAACTTGAAAAGTTGATGCTTCACAAGCCTTGAGATTTTTTGTTGTGTCTTACAAAGTTTTCTAGGATAGAGGCAGCAACTCTTAGTTGTCTTGCCAACAAAGCATTCAGTAATGATGGAATATTAAAGTTAAACAAGTGAACTTGAAAACACCCTTTTTAAGACCAACCAAAGAAACACACAACAAACATTTCATCACTACAAAAAATATCTTCAATATCTTCATGACCTTTCAGAGTACAAACGCTCAACTCTCTGAGAAATGTCATCACATGTTTGCTATCCTTGACTCTGTCGTACAATACCTTTCACATCTGAAAATGGGGTGTAAGTCCTTCCTTTCCCTTGAAAAATCTTTCTAATTTGTGTTTTATCATCAGTTATGTACTGGACAAGTTCATTAAGCCCCATCATCTGAAAGCTTCTCAGTAATATCTTTCCTTTAAAGATGCAGCATTTCTGTTGCAGACAATGTGGAGGAAAATCACTTTTGGAGCTTCCTGGAATATTATTACTTAAAACCTAACAGCCTTTTTTATTTACAAAAAGTGACATTTCAGAAGACATTATCCAGAGTACAGGGCCTTTAAAGACATCATCAAGTTACATAATGGTGTTGTTTTTACAGTGATAACCTAATACCCATTTACGTCAGCACATTTATGTCAAACAAAAATAGTGTTATAGTTATGCTATATGTAGTTGCAATAAATACTCTTTTACGCTGGTACAAAAAACACACAAAAATGTACTCATGCCGGATTGACTCAACATTGAGAACACCTTCCTATTACTACTGTAATGTTCCTCTAGCCTGATGTAGTCATACTCAATTCCATTCTAAACGTGAGTCTGATACTGCACAACTGCCATGTGATTATGGGGTTCGCTTCAATTGATACTGGGAAAAAAATGTCTCTGTACATTATTTGATAGACCTAAGGAACCAGTGCAATAAAATAGCCGATGGAGCCCAACCGAATTTTTCAACTTCAAATTTTGTGAACGGGGTTTAATTCACTCAGACCTAAGTGTGGCACGGTGCTGCTGCTTGTACCACAACTTCCCCGATCTAGGTCGTTTTTTGGTTTGTTGCCCAACCATGCCCAGAATTTAAATTTGGTACTTTTGGTAGGATATTTAGCCCACAAGAAGAGTGTGAGCAAAACAAAAGACAAGACAGAAAAAGATAGACAACAAAAAGATACAAACACATATTTCAAAACAGAGGCAGTAGACTCTTAGTAGACTGCAGACTGAGTAACTACTTTCTGAAAGAGATATTTTGAGTTTATCTGAAGGCACCCCAAAGTGAGTGACCGGACAGGCGGGCGAGAGGGCGAGAGGGCAGTCTAAAGGGGCTAATGTGGAGATAACGAGCTCGGCCAGGGCTCTGAGTAAAGGCTATGAGCCAGTTGGGCACACAGACGGGCAGGGAGCACGGAGAGGGCAGACACAGGAAATCAACACGCCACGCGACACAACACGCAGCAACGCAGGGCCGTGCCACGGCTCTGTCCTCCAGCACTGAAACGTTTGGCTGTTTGGCCGTTAACAGCCTCACACACCCCCTGGTTCAGGCACAAACACTCTAAAAATAGTGTGTGTGCGTGCATTTATGTGTGTGTGTGTGTGTGTGTGCTCGCGCATATGTGTATGTGTGTGTGTATGTGTGTGTGTGTGTGTGTGGGGGGGGGGGGGGGGGAGGGTGATACGCCTCATTCAGTCACCCACTGTCCTAAGAAGGGAAGGGGTACTGGATGCAGTCAAGACCAAACCCCGAGGGACAAGGGACCCTTGCTGACTGCTCACTGAGACCCCTTCAGAGGGTATCCATGTGCCTGCGTCAGAGTCGGGAGAGAAGGGTCAGTCCTATTTTTATTTTTTTATAGGAGACGAGGTGAAGCGATATTAACCCAGACACACACAATGTCACTAATGATATTTACATCTGCAAGTGTCCACCCATCAACACTTAAATGCACAAGTGTAGGCACACACTATTACATACAATTGTGTATGTACAAAGTGTCCCTATAGATAGAAAAGGGGTCTTTGGGGTAACTAATTGGTCCCCATTCTCATCTACTACCATGGCAATCATGTGATCTCTCATTACACCTCAGCACACAGAAACACATCTTACTTCACACAGAGAGCTTTGTTCAAATACATGACGAGCAAATAAATCAAGGCGAGGGGGGGGGGGGGGGACTGTTACCATGACGTGTTTGATCTGTGTGTTAGAGCAGTGAGTGCGTGTTCAATGTTCAATGGCATTCATAGCAATATGTGACATCTGGTATGACAGTCAACTATAAACATGACAGTAAAGAGTGCAGAAATGCTACTTCCTGTTGCTCCTCTCTGATGTATAGCATCTTCAATGACATCATATATTACCTCTTTCTTACTTTATTCAGTTTCCATGGCAAATTCATTATTAAAGCTTTAGCTTACCTAAGATCTGTCCCTACCCATATGCAACCTACTGTTTTGATTACCTGCCTTATGGCATTAATATATGCAAACACCATGGATATTTGGCATTTTGCAATTGCTGTTCCTTTCTATATATGGGTCTCCCTTTCTGGTTATTCATGGCATCACAGCAAAACACTCCAATTAAAACAGTGCCCATCAAGCTCCTCACAGGGAAAACAACCTATTTCACTGTCCTATCTGGTGTGAGTGTATGTGTGTGTGTGCGCGTGTGTGTGTTTGCAAGTGACTACATGTGTGTGAGTGTGTGTGTGTGCATGTGTGTGTGTGCGTGCGTGCGTGCGTGCGTGTGTGTGTGCACATGTGTGTGTGTGTGTGTGTGTGTGTGTGTGTGTGTGTGTGTGCGTGCGTGCGTGCGTGCGTGCGTGTGTGCATATGTGTGTGTGTGTGTGTGTGTGCGCGCACGTGTGTGTTTGCGTGTGCATGTGTGTGTGTGTGTGTGTGCTTGCTAGCGCTACTCACCTGGTGATGATGGCCAGGTGCGGCGGGTTCATGCACGCGCCCATGAAGAGCACCACGTTCTCGTGGCGCGTGTTGCGGTACGCCATCACCTCGCGCTTGAAGGCCTTGAGCTGGTCCTCGTTGTCGCGCTCGATGTCGATGAGGCGGAGGGCCACCTCGCCGTGCCAGCGCCCGTGGTAGACCTGGCCGAAGCGCCCGTTGCCGATGAGCTCGCCGATCTCCAGCTGCTCGAAGGGGATGTCCCACTCCTGCAGGAAGATGCTGGTCTGGCTGCCCTTGCGCGGGAAGTTGCGGGCCGAGAGCAGCGACAGGTTCATCTCCTCAAACTCGTCTGCTGAGTCATCGGCCTCGTCGTTCCCTTCCTCGTTCTGAGAGGCGGAAACAGAAGGCCGGCAGAGACTGAGCATACAAACAAAGTCTAAATCCAGCACAAATCCTCCCCAAAATAGAGTCAGAGAACATGTGTTTTCAGTAGGGATTAGAAACCATCTCACTTGTTCCAGAGTGAAAAGGCTATTTTCAATTTCAGATAACCGGTTAATAATGTTTTTTTTTTTTATCGTTCCAAACTTATCTTTGAATAATATTCAAAAGTCTGGTTTAGAAAGTGACCTGCACACACAGTGTTTCCCATATAGGAGGAGTGTACAAGACACAACAATGAGGTTGGGGTGCTAGTGAGACTTTTAAATTTGTGTTTGGCAACTCATTAATATAAAGTCAGAGTGGCTGTGCGCACATCCCATCATTGTTCAGGCCAGGTGCAGGACAAAGTATACTAAAAGGCAGAAACAAAAGAGCCTGAACACGACCCTGTTGGGTTGAAACATTACTCTTCTTTTAATTAAACTCTGGAAGCTACCCTGGTGTGAGGACTTTCTCTTTTTGCTTTTACCTTTGAGTCATAAACACAGCCATTCATAAGGCATTAGATAATGGCTGCAGGTACGCTGTATTGTGGACCGTTCACAACACACATTATCAAGTGCAGAGCAGGTGTTGGTGAAACTGAATTTCAACAACAACAAACTAACTAACTTTGTGTGTCTGTGGGTGTGTGTATGTGACACTGATTCACATACAGGCCAGTCATGCTGTCACTACAGACTCTATCCCTTTTTTCACTATTATTGATGATACCCTATGTATGACTGTGAGAAAGTGAACCGCACTTCTCACTGTTCCGCACCCCCGCAAAGACTTTGAATGGCGTTATCGCCGCATTGACTTTGAATGGCGTTACCCGCGAGAGCGGGAGAGAGACTTTGGACAGTTACACACACGCATACATACACCCACACGCTGCTTTATAAAAGGACTTGATATATATGCATGATATGGCAATGTATGTACTGTTTGTGAACACGGGGGCTTGTGTTTACAGGGAAGGGGAACGTAGCAAAGAGCTATGCGCCACTAACGCATCTGCGTTAGTTTGTTTGTAGCGCGGTCAGTCCGCGATTTCACTCATAACACTCAAAACTCATTTGTCACTTCCCATAACTTCATACTTTACCACCTCCATGACATGTAGTGCGGTACCCACTATTTCATGTCCCATTTACTCGCTGTTTCTGTCTAAAATCCCAGTTTAACGCATACATGTACCTACTCACACACTTCCTGCTTCCCGGTGTGGTTTGACTGTGTCTGCGCGGCTGCGCGCGCCGCTGTAGGGGCAGTATTTCTCCCTGTCCCGGGGCAGAGGGTGCAGGTGACTGTGCACAGGGGTGTCTGTTTGTTGTAATGTTTGTATGTATACGTGTGGTGGAAATGGGATGTGTACATATGGTATAATATGGTTATGATAGCTTAATAATAATATTTATTTTGTCATATAATGTTTATTTTCTATTTTTGTTATTATTTTCATGACCATAGAATGTTGAGAAACCCTGATGGTTGGTACATTCCAATTATCCCTGAATGGGCCAATTTAGTTTAATGCCTTGCCCTATTTAACAGGGCTTCATTCTGCATTGGAGGGAGAGAGAGTGAGTACTAGCTTGATGTGAGGCTATGTACAAGGTACTGTTACTATTGCATTGAAGCTTTGAAGCATTGTGCTATTTTTGCGTTTGGTTATTTGTTTTCTAGAAATTCTGAGTTAATGATAAATAAATATATTTTTGATACAACTTTATACTCGTGCTGTGTTTTCCACCTCCACCATCTCCAAGCCAGTGAGCCTACTCATCCCAATACTAGGGGTGACGCTCGGTCCCTCACAATGACTTGATAATCTTTGTTTTGTACTTGTCACTTTTAGTCTTTGACTTCTTTGCACTTTTGAGGCCTTGTTTTCGCTGTACAGGCAACGGTTCAATGACAAATACAAGTCTTGAATCTTGAATGTTGATCTTGAATGAGCTTCTTCTCTACGAAATGAATGTAACGCAAACCACTCACGTCTGATGTGGGCTCCACTTCGATTTGCAGGAGAGGGTTTCCGGGGTTACTGAGAGCAGGCCATTTGTGAGGTAAAATGGAAGGGTGGCAGGAAAAGAAGATTGACAGATGGTTAGCGCCACATTGCTCCACAACATGATTCATGGCATTTCACTCAGGCGTACATCAATACTGGGTCATATGAGTTTAATTCCTTTGAGGTGGATAACATGCTTTATGCATAAGCTTAACACAATTACTGTATGTTCACAGGAGTTATCGTGAACAGCAATTGCATCCACTTAGTGCATGATACCAAACTCAAAAAAGAGGAGATATGGAAGATATAATTTCTGCTCAGAGACCTCAGATCATGTCTTTCTTATAGGATATGCCCTACTAGACGCTGTACCTAATCATAGCTAAATGTCAAAACTAACATCACGGATCAATTAAGAGGCAAACACAATCATAAAAGTGACTGATTAAATAACAGTAGCAGTTGTAATGACAGTAGCATTAAGTAGTAAAAGCTGCATTATATTAGCAAATATTGAGACAGATGTACTTATTTGAGCAATCTACTGGAGCAATACATTAATTATGTTTGAAGTGCATATAATACAAAGTGGCAAAGTACGAAATATGGGGAAATGTTACAAGCAGTTCTATGTGACTAATTCTACATTTGACCAAAAGGTGACTTTAATATTAATCTCCTTATATATCAATCTCAGAGATTCCTATGAATTGCAAACACTGCAATAGTACTTTAGATCTCAGATTCTATTATCTAAATAGCATCACTGTCAGTGTGTTGTTTCTGAGACATTCTCTGTCTTTTTTTAGAACCTGACAGGATTTTAAGAGACAAACAGGGATCTCGGCATCAGTCCAACTGTAGCGTAAACTAAAGGCCATTCCAGCATTTGCCCAAAGTCTCCATCTTGTCTGTGTGCACATCACAATGTTTGCCACTCCAGCGTCTTGTGCTCCAGTAATTTCACTAATCCGAAAATGACGTCTAATGTGATTCGGTCAGCTCTGGTCCTGTATAGAAATGCTCTGACCTACAATAGTGACATATGCTACCCATTAACACCAATGACTTTGTGTATGTACATGGTATGCTGTCGTTGCCTTACAGTTATTCATGTAGCAGACATCATATCCAGAGCCATTTACTGCACTGTATACCAACATAACCCATTCTAATCTATGAATTCCTTGTGTGCATACATACACTATAGGTTCTTTTTTATGTTTTATTCCTTGTGTTTGTTGGCATAACCTAATACACGGTTGCAGAGACTACACAGGCTACTTTTCTGAGGAGAAAAAACAAATGGTGTTCTCCCAGCAATGCTTACATTTTATACAGCTTTACCTGGACTTATATCCCTGTTCCGAGAACTAGTCTGGTGCATCCTACAGCTAGAGTATCATGCTGAGATGTGCGATGAGTCTCTGTGTGTGGAGACCTTCGGTATTAGATGACTGTGAAAAACATAACTTACACTCCACAGACCTGTGAAAAAACGAAGTGGTCTAGGGAGTGGGAGAAAGGAATGATTTTTTGTTGTTTTTGGGGTGTTGTTTTCAGAGAGAGGACAAAGCTACGAAGTGTTGGTGGTGACACTTTAGCTACACTTCAAGTAAACACAGCAAAATAAAGCCTATTTTTTTTACAAAAACAACTATCCAGATGGGCTCTTTAAAATAAATATTTGTGAGAAAATAACACGTAACAAAGGAAACAAACAAACCAACGTCCAAAACAAACAATTAAAAGGGGATACTCACACAGGCTCAGACAGAACAGGGTGCAGAATGACTTGTGGTGCTCTAGTGGGAACTTCAGGAGCCACGTCTGTTAAATAAGTAAACAAACAAAATAAATAAAGAAACAACAACATAAATAAAAACATTAAACCAGTCTCGGGGGAGTAGGGCTAGAGCTGTGTGAGAGGAGGTGGGGGGCACTCTCCCAGTTTCAACAGGACAACAATTTAGTCTTTGATAACATGAGCATTAAGTGCCATGGCAATTCAATGCATTTGATTAAAAAACCCTTGGTTTCATTTCGGCAAAAACACAAGGGTGGGCTTGATTTATTTGGGTCGAACTGCTCCTGAAAGGGCTTTTATTGAGGCCCCTAATGGAGGCTTCTAGCAGGTTGCTGCAGGCGTAAAATAAACTCCTTAAAAAAAGATGGGGGCTGAGGTGGGATGGGTGCTGAGGGTGTTGAGCGTGGAGGTGGTTGGGGGTGATGGGTTGTCACATCAAAAGAGTCCTCTGAGTCGTGCTGTAGTGCATTATGGGAAGAGGTAATGATCAATTACGACACACTTACCAGGAAAGATGAACTGCGGCTTGTATTTGAAGTAATGAGAAGCTGCAAGACACACGCACACACACGCACATGCACGCACACACACACAGACACACACACACACACACACACACACACACACACACACATGCACACGCACAGAAGAAAAGACAGGGGTGTGAAAAGCTAAGAAACTCAAGAGGAGCCTTCAAGTGTCACGGCAGTCAGATGTACTCCTACACTCACACACACAAACACACAGACAGACAGACACACACACACACACACACACACAACAGGCTCTGCCGTGACTGGGCTTCATCTTAGCTGCATCAGAAATGAGCACACACCCTCCCCTCCCCACACACACACATCTGAACCCACTACCAAAGCACACCTAGTTTTGAAGCTGAGCTAAAAAGGAGCCAGTCATGTTAGCATTGCAACGAGCCCACCAGGAGAGTCTGTCTCCGCACTGTTGCTCCCTATGATACCAATGTCAGTATTCACTGTGTTCAAAAGGCACTGACTGAGGTGGAGGTAGAGGAATATGACATACTTGTTAGGCTTGAGGGTTTCTGTTGCCGTGCCGACTGAGGGGAGGGGTGTAGAGGTGATGGAGGCGTAGCGCTGGGAGGAAGAGGAGGAGCTGGCGAGGAGGGAGTGGAGGATGTGGTGGAGGAAGGGTTACTGCTGGAGTCTGGCTGGTACGGAACAGGGATGTGGTCCTACAAGACACAGGAAAAGAGAGAGAGAGAGAGCAAAAAAGAGAGAGAAGAGCAAGGGAGAGAGAGAGAGACAGAGACAGAGAAAGCAAAAGAGAGAGAGAGCCTTTTCAGTCTTCCTCAATCCTCTATCAGACACTGATGGTAAACATTTTGCACATATTTTGCTCTATTCATTTCTCACCAGCACGGCTTTATGTTTCATACACACATTAGATTGGGGAGGCGTGAGGTATTAGATTAACTGAAAGAGAAACACTGTACTATGACTGTAACTCATTCAAAATGTGCCATGATGTTGTAGTGCGGACTCTAAAAAGGACTTCTCTCTCGGACAAATCTAGTAATAACCCCTTCTGAAGCTGTGGGTTCTATTGACTCAAGTAAACGAAAGACATTAATTATGATGTCTTCTCTCCCTCATCCTCCATATAATGGCCTTGCTGAGATAGCATTGAGGTTGGCTTTACTCATTAGACATCTCTCAGCAGCTTCCTCTCCCACCAACATTCAAATGTAGATGATGTGAGAGTGGAGACAGCAGCCTTCTAAAGAACATGGCAAATTAAAAGTGCTCGTATACGACTGCTTCTGGTGAGATACGCTTAGATTAGTTTAAAAACTAATCTATCCCACTGTAGTTTTTTTTTATTATTATTGTTGTTCATCTGGGGGACCTACCTTGTTGATTTTGTTGGTTTTTGGGAGCGTTTGGCTGATGTGCAGGTCTGTGTACCTGAGGGGGTTGTTGATGTCACAAGGTACAGACTCGGTCCTGACTAATCGAGCTGTATGAAAACAACAACAAAAGCGCACAGGCCCCAAACAAAACATTAGTCATCCCCATTTGTGGGGGAAAACAGTGAACAAACATTGTGGGGGAAGATTGTCTTTTCAATGTGACCCCAAATGATCAATTAGTGTCAGAGAGGTTTTTTTTTTAACTATTAAAAAAGGTCTGACCAGATTGGAGTGACACATTTAACAAATAATGTCCCTGCACACTCGGTAAAAGCATTTATAAATCGATCACATTACCTTGAGATGTTCCTTGATGGTCTTTAAAAGCAAAAGATTGAAGCAGGGAGGGGGTAATGTGGGAGGGGTACAGGTGAAAAGGAAGAAGAACAAATGAAAAATATCAAAAGTGAATTCAGCTCTACAGGAACCAGTATTCATGGAATGCATTTAGCTATGCATAAAAAGTAAGATAAGGGGCCAGTATTCACAGAATGCATTTGTAAGGAATACTTTATCATTAGTTCTAATTATATTTTTCTGCTCCAAATACCACCATCTAATCTAATCTAGGCTAATCTATTTAAAGCATACGTTCAGATGCAGCTAATAATGCTACCGATTATAATATGGTCATATACTGTACATGTATATTTATCATTGCTGATTAGCTGGTTCAGGTCAAAAGTTCAATTACCAATGTACTGTAAACAACTTATCTAGGTCATAGGAACACAACAATGCAACAACACAGGAAATCATAACATTGTCAAAATATGTAATTTCTTGTCGTGAACTGTTATCGCTCAGTATAACACAGACCAAAAACAAGGGCACATCACTATCAAAACAATGTGATGCTTCTGTGTTCCCAAAACTAATTAACAAAAAAGAGAAAGCAACCAATGACCAATCCTTTGTTAATTACACCTCTGCAACTAGTACAACATTATTACACATTAGAGCACTTACAATAACACAATAAAACACATAATATACTATACAATATATTATACAATATACTATAAGCATCTTTGGGTACCCTGAAAAGTGCTATATAAAACCTATGTATTATTATTATTATTATTATTATTATTATATTTGTCATTGTAACCCTATGTTATCAAAGCCCCATACAGGTCACATCAACGGTAACACAGTCTCTAGTTTAATACAGTAACACAGTCTGATGCATATTGATTGGTAGTGTGCGTGGCCGTGGTGGTCTGGATCCAAGAGAGTTGAAAGGTACGTACCCAGCATGAGGAGGGAGACATCACTGCCTGCCGGTGAGACCCGACCTCCACGAGGCATGATCAGCAGGTGGCATGGGGAGGCCTCTTTGGTACACTTGTTGTGGCACTTCAACCTAATTGCCCAAGTACAGTAAGTCAAAGTTAGTGCACAAAATACACACAGCACGCACATGCATAGACAAACAAGTGGGTGCGATCACACACACACACACACACACACACACAGCTACACACCTACACACGCACCTACGCACGCACTTACACACACACACACACACACACACACACACACACACACACACACACACACACACACACACACACACACACACACACACACACACACACACACACACACACACACACACACACACAAATTTGACTGTGAAAGTAAATACATTATGGAACATCAGCAAAGACACCCCCCACACTCCCCCACAACATAATAACTTTTCATATCAACCATCACATTCAGAAGTGGTTAAAATTAATACACAGTTAATTTATTCAAATAATCTGTTTTTGATGATAGTGGTAATTATACCTAATTTGCAACTTCAGGTGTAATTACTATGACAAATTTTCTAGTCAGAATGTTTAATAGCCTGCAATGAAGAAAATAATGGCGCCCAAACAAACTTTTAAAGAAGATTTAAATGCGGCTCTTTGTCAAAGTTCAAAAGCAACTCCTGGCAGACTACTTATCGAGGTCTGATGGATAATCCTTCCAGTTCTCTTTGAAGCTGTCAATAAGCAAAATATTACTCCGACTTACTTGCAGTTTTTACATTTTAGTCCGAACAACATTCCTTTTCCGCAAACTGTACATGTCTGAGACATCCAATATTTGGTGGAAAATCTGTAGGCACACAAACCAAATACATGTTTAGAAACAGTGATAAACACATACTTCAATCTGTTTCCTAAACACAGTGTTTATGATAGTGTTTAGCACACCCAGAGAGATAGAGTGTGCTTGTGTGAAAAAGAGAGAGAAAGAGAGAAAGAAAGAGAGAGAGAAAGAGAGAGAGAGAGAGAGAAACCTTACAAGCATGCTCTGACCTTTTCACTTTGTTTCAGAGTCTGTCAGAGTGACAAATAGCATCTGCTACAGCAAGCAGCACACTTCTGAAATAACTTTTTAATTCAAAGATCGATGTGCGTGGCCTCTTCTAACTGTAGTATTTTTTTCCTCTAACCTCAAAGAAATACCATAATTCAATTCTGCCTCAATGCCACTCAATTCAACCTGAAAGCTCCACTGTAGCCGGGTGCCTATACGCGTATTTCCTCCTACAATAGCCATAGCGTTAACGCTAAGGCTAAACTCATTCGCTTCGGATGCCACCCACAAGGCCTTAAGATTCTCACATTCACATTCGCACCACACGTCTCGCTATCACCGCCATGGATTAACTGGCAAACCAACCGTGCGCCCAGCAATAACAAT
This sequence comes from Sardina pilchardus, assembly GCF_963854185.1. Classification (NCBI taxonomy): domain Eukaryota; kingdom Metazoa; phylum Chordata; class Actinopteri; order Clupeiformes; family Clupeidae; genus Sardina; species Sardina pilchardus. The sequence goes on along the minus strand of NC_085001.1, from coordinate 6,635,054 downwards.
AATGATTAAAAAAAACCTATTCACTGTGAGGGTGGCGTAGTGGCGAGGCAAAGTCTTTGGAGAGGGCTATGGGGTTGTGTTTGGTTTGCCGCCGCCGCCATGATAAGAGACGATAAGAGGGCCACACTCGTGGGTAATGGAATATGACTAACGCGAGCTGACAGAATCAAAATATCTTCATTAGATCCTCTGAATCGACTAATCCAAATGAAAACACAATTTAATATCGACTTCACCCAGCGGAGGCCAAGTGGCGTGTGTGCGCTCCTCGGAGTTAAACACAGGTCTCGATTCCCATTTCCCTTCTATTTTTCCCCCCTACTTTCTAACCCCCCCACCCCCCTGCGCCCCCACTCCGACATCTAGCAGAGCAGGGAGATCATCATCAGATATGAGTTTGCACAAAGCTATGACAGTGATAGAGTGCTAATATACAGTCAGAGTGCTCACACGCTGATCTTCAAACGCCTCCAGGTATGAGAAAGATACTCTTTTTTTTCTGCATGGAGCTGCACCTGACGTAATTATACAGGAGACAACATTGCATTTGTGTCGAACAAATGAACAACTTTCACAATGCTTACACCCACACACTTTGAACAGCCAGTGGAAAAAAGTCATCACTTTTTGTCCTTTGAGATCAGTGGCACTTAGAATAACAAACGTGTCAAACTATGAGCAGACATACAAAAACAAGCTGTGCAAGTACCACTTATTCGAGCTGACATTTTGACATGGGAGATAGCTGAGCTGAGCCCACCCACCAACACCTGTGGCCTGCTTACCTGTGTTTGATAGAGTTTCCAAGGTCTCGGCGAGGAATTTGTGGGGACCATCGAGGCACTAAGAGAGTGTCTGTTGCAAAGAGACAAACAAGCACACACACACACACACACACACACACACACACACACACATACACACACACAGACACACACACAAACACACACACACACACACACACACGCACACAAACAAACAAACAAACAAACAGAGTGACAAATGTTATTGAATCTTTTAAGGGTTTCATCTGCATATGAGAACTCTGGCCAGATATGCAGCAATTGGGTTGTTCAATAGGCCTTCTGTAATTACCAGTGTACCAGTCTTTGCAGAAATACTTTGGCAATAAATGACATTTTAGAAAATGGATATGTTTTGAAGATGCTCGGTTCATTGCCAAAGCTGCACATGGCATTTCCCAATCAACTGTAATTGGATTTCGCATTCTACAGAATCCACATGCAGTCTTCACAGACCCATCATCTCCTAAAGGTCATAGAACAAATATACATTGACATTCGACATTCATGTACCATGAAATCTAACATTTGTTTAACTTCAGAACAATCTTTAAGTCATGGTTTTAGTTGTCGACTAAGCTAAAATGAATCGCAGCCACAAAAACAAATTCAAACACAGGGAAGAATACAATAATCTGCTAAATTTAATTATCACAATCGTATACATTCATCAAAAATCCATCAATCTGCTTTCACACATACAGAGACACTCAAACGCAAAAAGGACAATAGCCAAGTTTACATGGACAGTTTTTTTGTCATTCCGACTAAACTATTCCAATTGAAACTTTTGTGCCATCTGTTAACATGGGGAATGTTCTATTCAGGTGCTTTCAAGCGCTTTAGTATCTTTGATCGGAATAGCCGTTGTTGCTCACTTTTCATTGGGAAGATATACTGTAGCAGTCAATCCGAATGACCATATATATGGCTGTTCATTTGGAAGCGGAAACGGACTACACCACCTCTTTCATGAAAATTCTGATCGGATCGGTAATTTTCATTTCGATTGAGTTTTCATATGACGATTTTCATTCCGATTGAGCTGTTATTCCGGTTTCGGAATAGAAGTGTCCATGGAAACGTGGACACAAACATGGAAAAGCGCATTTTAAATTTCATGTAAGACAAATGGGGCAAATGAAAATCCATTAGTGTTTATTATGTGCATCACACACACACACACACACACACACACACACACACACACACACACACACACACACACACACACACACACACATACACACACAACACACACACACACACACACACACACACACACACACACACACACACACACACACACACACACACGCACCACTCTCAACTGAAGCACTTGTATGAAGCACCAGTATTACATTTCTCAATCACACACAAACACACACACACATACACACACACACAGACGTACACACTCTCAACTGAAGCACCTGTATGAAGAACCAGTATTACATCTCTCAATCATACACAAACATACACATACATGGACACACGCAGGCGCGCGCGAGCACACACACACACACACACACGCACACCTCAATCTCTGAGTGACCTTCATGCGGTCCCTTTAGTGGAGTGGTTCCTTAATATACATTCACAGCATAGATAGATAGAATGAATATAGTGACAAAAAACATGGAAAATGTAGATGTAGCACATTTGTAACCCCGCTTCTCTCTCTCCCTCTTTCTCTCTCTCTCTCTTTACCCCCTCCCCCCATCCTGTTCAATATGAGGGCAAGACCTCAGTCATACACAGACACCACAGCACTGTCACAAGCAACATGCCATTTTCAAGGTTTCTTCTTCACACATGCATACATTAACAAATATACCTAGAAATGGAAATGTAGGCACTACTCCGTAATGAATCAAAAGTGCACATGGACAAAAATACATATCACAGTAATACGTACAGATACACATACACAAAGAAGCACTCAAGGTCAAGGTGAAACACAAAGGAACACAACACACACATTCAAAGTGAAGTTTGTGCTCACAATGCCATTATTCAATACAGTGCTGAATATGAAACGCCACGTTCTCCACATCACATCTGTGTCCAGGTAAACGCATGGTTTGCTTCACAAAGTCTGCTTTTCTGCATGTGTGTATGGGAGGGTTTCTGTGCGTATTGGGGTGCACATGCTTCAGTCCTAACACAAGGACATTTGTCAGTGTGTGTATTTAGGTTGTGTTTGATGACATGTGAGGGCTTTTTTAATGCTTTCATAAACTGCCTGTCCTGAGGATAAAATCGGTCCTCTGGTTGTATATAGCTTTCACCACAGGTACAACAGAGTACTAAGGCCATACATGAAGAAAAAATTACTTTTGCCATGACGAGATTAAACTCTACCTAATTTCGAGAATAAAGTTGAAATATCAAGTTAACTTTAATCTTGACATTGCCTCTTTATTATCGACATTCAAAACCAGTTAGTATGGATGCTAAAACCGATTCATAAAATCATCAAGGAATCAAGGCCATCGCGTCATGGCAAAAATATTTGTTTTCTTCAGATGTGGCCCTACTCTGTTGTACGCAGGGCCTCATGGTGGCAAGAAGCTAAATGTTATAGAGCAGCGGTTCCCAAACTTTTCCCCCAGGTAGGACCTTTAAACTCATTTTGAACACCTTTCCGCCATAGCCCTTTTCATCTCGCGTCCCTCCTGGAAACAGCTCCCGTACCACCACAGTGTGGGAATCCCTGTTATAGAGCATGTTAAACTCTTTTCCCATACACCTGAATTCACAACTAACAGATGAAAGCCTTCATACAAATGGTGTTTTTGCTTTATGTGTTTCGGATGAATTGTTTTGCTAATCTAATAAAGGACTGAAGTGTGTGTGTGTGTGTATGTGTGTATGTGTGTGTGTGTGTGTGTGTGTGTGTGGGGGGGGGGGGGGGTGTTGCATGCATATGTGTATATATTTCTGTGCGTGTTTGCTTGTTTTCCTTCAACCCATGAAAAACCTCATCAGTCAGTATAATCATTATCGATTAAGGGCAGAGGTCTGTCCAGCCATCCGGCCAACCGGCACGCAAGCCCACCACCATGCCCCTGTCCCCTCTTTCCTCTTCTCCTCTCTCTATCCCTCTCTTCTCTCCCTCCATCCCTGTCAGCCCTTTCTCCTCTCTTCCTCCCTTTCTCCTTGACTCACCACCCCCACTCTCCTATCAAGTTCTGCTTTCTTCTCTCCTCTCCTCTTCCCTCCAACCTTCACTCCCTCCATCTCGCCCCTCCCTGTCCTCCCCCTGTCTTCTCTTCCTCCCTCCCTCTCTCCCTCTCTCCTCTCCCCCTCTCTCCCCCAGTGGTCCCCACTCCTTGCCTCCCCACCCCAGGAGGCTGTGTAATGGATGGTTGATGGGAAGGCCTGCAGGATGAGAGGGCGCCAGACATAGGCAGCACCACCGGCAGCAGAAGCAGCAGCAGCAGCAGCAGCAGTACACTTCCCTCACTGATGGCCTCCTCTGTCTGCTCTGCCCCTTCGCCTCCAGCCCCCCCCCCCCCCCCCCGGCCCCTCTCCCCTTAATGAAGTCGCCATCGCAACCTCCTTCCCCTTCCTAATGACCCGCTTCCTTAATCAGACATTCTAACCGACCATTCCAGAAGGGCAAGCAGGACGGGGGGATGTGAAGGCAGGGTCACTGGAGTGTGTGTGTGTGTGTGTGAGAGAAACTGCGGGAATAAGTGAGAGAGATAGAGTGATTATTTGTGTGTGTGTGTGTGTGTGTGTGTGTGTGGCATGTGTGTAGTTTTCTGTTGTGTAGTATGTAGTTCTCATGCAAATACAACTCAATTTTCATGCAAAAATACCTCTATTCTCTATTTAGCTTGTTGTATAGCCCCACTCAATGTTCTTAGTATGTACTTTGTATGTCTAGATATGCCTTAGTTTGTTCTTAGCTGGATTCTCTAAAAATCAGTTTGAGATTAAGGTTTGGGATAATATTCTGTTTTAGACATGTAAAACAAGTAAGTAATTTTGCCTTAATCTATGTGCATATATAATAACTTTATCATAATAGTTCGCAATTTGGCTTCACTCATTGTCCTTCGGTGTGACAGGGGAGCTACACCAGGCACGTAACTGAAGCGTTTCATTCGCGAAGTGTATACTGCAGCAGTTAATAATCACTATAATCAATGGAAGTAGCTACACCAGATGCGACAGTGGCGCGTACATTCGAAAAAACGGAAACGGAACGTTTCAGTTACGCGCCTGGTGTAGCTCCCCTGTAAGTCTGTGTATGCAGTGATAATGCATGTCTTACATTGGCTCTTGATATTAGAAGATGTGCTTGAGATGAAGGTTTGTAGCAATACTAGAAAAAGACAGTTTAGACTGAAACTGTTGATCTGAACAGGTGTTCCAAGGGTTTGTGGGTGCCAACACAAAAGCACATGCAGACCGTGAGGAAATATTTACTGAATGACGAAAAATGTATTGCCTTACAATCACTTACTATTCCTTTTTTTTTTTTTAATATTAACAATATACCTTGAGAAATAGTAGCCTACTGTTAATCACTTTCCGAACTACACACTGGCAAGGGCACCAAAATTATAATGATAATGTATTTATTACGGCTTACATCAAAGTGATTCCTTTTTGATACAACTGTGTATGTGTCTTTATACAGCATTCAACCACCTATGCTACACAAATTATCTGGTTGCTATTTGACATTTCCTTAAGAGTTGCACACACATCATTATTAATAACACGGTAATGTAACTGAAAACAATGGTTTGAAAGGACAGGTTTATTTTAAACTGCACTAAGCCTTGTTACTTGCTTGTTTCTATGCCAACCACTCACAGTTTTGAAGGAGCCAGTAGGTTTTTTTTGTTCCTATGTAGTATTATTCATGAAATCATAATATTCTTCATACTGGAAAAGAAAACATCAAGAATGCCTATGGTTTACAATGGCAAACTATTTTTCACGTGGTGGGTCACAACATATCTTTCCGTTTGAACAATATCACAAATAAAATAAAAAATCATGGACTACTAGACCATTCAAGATATATTTGACTCGTTTAGACCTGTTGGCCCAATAGATTCCAATAGTCTGGTAAACTTTGACATGGCATGCTTTTTGGTGAGTCAAAATATTGTACCAAATAAATACAAAAGTTTTAAGTCAAACACTAGATATGAGTATAACATATCACCTCAACTTTCATTATTTTTTCCAATTCTGTAATATCATATGAGAGATCTGTCTAATGTAGGCCTATCTCTTGAGTTGTTGACATCAGTCTTCTATCTTCTAAGACTGCTTGGGGCAAATCTGATTCGATTTTCTTTATTTACTTCTATGCAGAGTTTGGAGTCTGCGTGTTTTTGCTCAACATCAAAGCCCTGTTGCCATGACAACGTAGTCATCAACAGCGGGGTCAACAGATTTCAATTCACACCGGCACAGCATGAAAAAAAAAAGGCTATTTCACTGACCATCAAACGATGGCGGACACAGCCACTATACAAACCCCCTCAACTCATAGCGACCCGCTCTTTTTCAAGTACCGCTGTGCCGGTGCACTTTTGTCAGAAAGCTCTTATCATATTACAGTACACTGTGTCAGCAGTGGACAAGAGAGGTCGGGATTTCATGAAATAGGGGTCATCTTTAAGCAAATAAATAAATAAAAGAATGAATGAAAACACATATACACGCACACGCACACACACACACACACACACACACACACACACACATGCGCGCGCACACACACACACACACACACACACACACACACACACAGACTCCAAACTGATGGCATCAGGCCAGTAGTGGTGAAGCCCTGTAGTGAGGCCCTACTCCATGTTGCTTTTTAAGCTATCTGCATGCCCCCCCCACTCCCTCTCTCTATCACTATCTCTCCTCTCTTTCTCTCTTTCTCTCTCTATCTCTCTCTTCTTTCACTCACATTTTCTCACTCACTCTCTCCTTTCTCTATAACTTACTCTTTGGCTGTGTCCGAAGTGGAAAGAAATGCTGCCTTCTAAGATACCTTTGTTTTGCTGACAATTTAAGGCAGCGTAGACGTATCCTTCATGCTGCCTTCAATGTCCAAAATGATATGTCATTGTGAACTGTGAACTGTTGCTGCAGTCGAACGCTTCATTAATCCACTTTCTGGTATCCTGGCAACTCCGTGTTGCTATCTTGCTAGGCTGTCCGAAACAAAGTTCGTAGCTGGTACCTTGATGCCTGCTGCAGCAAGAAACTCGTTAGAGAGCTAAAGGCTGCGAAACAGCAGAGAGCTGCCTTCCATTACAGACAGACTCGTTATCTCTCTCTTGATATCTATCTATCTATCTATCGATCGATCGACCGATCGATCTATCTATCTATCTATTTATCTATCTATCTATCTATCTATCGAACTATATCTATATGTCATCTATCATGCGTCCTCTGTCATTCCCTTGCCCTCTGTCTCTCAGCACCGCCCCAGTATCAGTGAGTCACCCTCCATGAGTCTCTAAATTAAAAAGCCGCTGACAGCCGACTCGGCGACTGCCACTCACAGCGTCGGGCAGCCGGCCCCTGTGCTCTGCTCCGTCTACACAGACACGAGCGGCCGCACGGAGGGGCCGCCAAAGCCCTCCGAACATGTACGCCAAGGGTGCCAAACACAGTCAACAGACCTCAGCGGCGCTCGGACGTGCTGGAGTGGGTGCAGGCATCGCTTTAAGCCGCCTCGTCTGCCAGCTGTGGTGCGATGTGTTGTTGTGTCCGTGCGGGTAGGTGGGTGCTTGTGTGTGCACGTGCAACAGGTGGTTATTCACGTTCTGGCTACGAGGCAGACCTTCAAAAGCAGCCACAGAAATTGAGCAAAAACGTGAAGAAATGATTAGCTCTTCTACAGTAAACCTCACCGTGAGCCGAGCACAAAAATCTAATGTCCTCCACTCCGATGTCATTTTGGATCTTTATCAAAGTTTATAATGAAATCGGTCTGTGTGCGCAGCACTACATTGTTTGCTTTGTTCCACCTGCAGTGTTTAAGCTCAACGTCAAAGCAGAGCACAACACGCACACACACTCACACAAACCAGCACCAATACACAAATACACACACACACTCACTCTTTCTCTCTCTCTCTCTCTCTCTCTCTCTCTCTCTCTCTCATACACACACACACACACACACATCTCTCATACACACACACACACACACACGTGCAGACACAAAAGCTGTCTGTTTTATCACATACTTGACACTGACAAGCCAATTACAAAAGCCATAGGTCTAACTCATTTGACGTAAGCTGTTGATCAGAGCCAAAAGGACTTGATCTCCTGGATTCAGACATCAAAAGCACTTCGTTTATGCGTCATTCCCTTTTGTTATTTTGCTTTTGGACTGGGTGAGGGGGGGTCCTGTGTCCGAGCAGTTCTGAGAAAACGTCACCACCGTGGTCACCAAACCGCCCTCCGACCCAGCAGAGTGAGAGCAGACCAATTAACAGGGTCTTAATATTTCTCTTGTATGCACTCTCTCTCTCTCTCTCTCTCTCTCTCTCTCTCTCTCTCTATTATATCATCTATCTATTGGCCAATAAATCAATTAATCAATTAAGTAATCAATTACTGTAATAAATCAACCAGTCAAGTTACCTATCTATCTATCTATCTATCTTTTTTCTCTCCATCCCTCCATCTACTCATCTGTCTATCTATCACTCCACCGGCCCAGTGGAGAGGAGTGGGAGCAGACCGATTAGCCTGGCTGACGACACAAATGGCCAGGTCTGCTTTCTACCAGCGTGCCCTTCGACAGCGACCCGGGGGAGCAGGCCGGCAGTGGCCGCTAATGCCATTACGGACGCTGCCACAATCCAATGAAAATGATTAGGGCCGACCCTGGGCTCTGCCTTGGCCCGGACGGGAATGAATTCGTCTAAATCACTGTCCTCGTCGGGATGCGAGGGACGGAGCGCGGAGCAGCGTGTGTGTGCAGCCGTGTGTGTGCCGACGCTCCGCCGAGTCTCCGCAGCTACTCTGTTGCCGACGCTCCTGTTGCCCGATGCTACGGTTACCGATAAGCCGGTCCGAACTAGACCAGTGGAAAACCTGCGGCACACGCCTCTCCACAGTTAAACGACCTCACACAAATTAGCATGCGCAAGAATCCTACACCGCAAAACTCCAAGACCAACTACACCATATTAAACCCATATGAAAGAAATATGCAACTAACCATAAACCTACTCCACAAAACACCAGAGACATTTAAACCACTGCACCTGTCTAGCATTGAAAGAGTTAATACAGACGTCACTACACCAACCGTATCCAGTGAGAGCAGGTAAATGACACCACAAATCCATCTACTGCAACCCTTCACCAAGAAACCATCTGTAGGAAACCTATTCCAAAAACTGATCCCCTAGTGACGAGGCCATTGTAGAGTCATAGGGTAGATGCTACATCAAGACCCAGTAGAGCAAAACCTATTGTGTTGGAATATCATTAAACATTTGATATGCACCATTTGCAAAACCTTTTAACACAAACAACATCTTGCACAGCTTGTTTAGTAATAATTATTTGATCTATTCTCCCTAGTGCGGTACTTGCTGCAGTGATGCTCTTATAAGTGGGAAACATTTTTTAAACAAAAAAAGAGAACTATGAGGGTCAATTACATTTCTCTTCACTGACACTTTCAGATGTGCACCCACAGTAACACATTCGCTTTGTTACCCCTGTTGTGGCACTGCGAGAAATGATGATAGCTGCCTTGTGGTTGAGTGATTCTACTGCAATGAAAGAGCCCCTACCGCATGCATGCGTGTTGTGTGTGTGTGTGTGTGTGTTTGTGTGTGTGTGTGTGTGTGTGTGTGTGTGTGTGTGTGTGTGTGTGTGTGTTTGTGATTAAGAGAGAGAGAGCGAGAGAAGGGGGGGGGGGGGTGATGGGGAGGCACCCATCTTTAGAAACGCACGCCATGAATTTTGCCTGGCAAGCAGCTCCACAGTGAAGAGGATGAGGAGCTATTATCCAGAAGCCTGGAAGTCATTGGCATGCTTAGCCTCCTCACGCACACAGATGCCACTCAGCATGTACACACACACACACACACACACACACACACACACACACACACACACACACAGATGCCACTCATAGTGTTCAGCTTATGGCTTGTGATGACCTAATAATGTGATGCGCGTCCACACCTCCCTCTGCCGCCAGGGGAAATGTATATGCATGCACCGCGGCCCTCGCTCTTCCTGCAAACGCCTCACAGGAAGTAATAGCCAAAGGCAAACAGTGAGCAAAGAGGGGGGGGGGGGGGGGAAGCAATAAGAGGGGGGAAACTCATCTTTTTCGATCCGATCTTTTCCAGGCCATTATTTCAATGTCAGTGTAATTGAAGAAACAAAGAGGAAAAGAACTGGGACCCTGCTTTAAGCATTCTTATTAAGCTCTTAAGCATCCTAGTGCGGCATACATAACAGTCAGTTAAAGTTCTGGGGTGAAGTTAATAACATTATTATAACATAACGTTATAATATGTCTACTATGTCTAATATATATATATATATATAATAGATTTCCTGAATACAAATCTTAACTTTAAGATAAATCTTTACTTAAATTATGCAACATTTCTGCAGCCCTGCGGTTAATGCTGTGAGCGGCGTATCTACGGGAATGTATTTCTTCATTCTTCTTTATTATTAAAGCATGATCTAATTTGGAGTCATTGGCCCACACCATCCATCACACATAGAAACCAGCCCAGATATGAGTGCAGAAGTCATTTGACGACAGGAATCACGTGTGATTTATGAAACTGTTCGTTTCACTCGAATTACAGCAAAAGACTGAACAGGTGCTGTTGAGTGTGGCAGAGGCCTTGCCCCTAGAATTTAAAATATGGAGGTTCATATGTCCGTATGAAGGCAAAATGTCTGATCTGAGGACAGCCACAGTGACGTTGCAAGTCTAGCTGAACCAGTTAGTTGTGACTATCAGAAGTGGCATGGAAGGAGGTTCGGGAGAATATGAGGACTTAAGTGTTACGAATTTTGTTTTGCAGGCAGAACGCAAATGCATTCATTACAAAACAATACGACGCACTCCATTTGTCTCTGGAAAAAAATAACACAAATATGTCCATGGAACGCCGGAGACTGGATGGATGAAAGCATTTTCTTTTCTGCATAAGAAAACAAAAGCGTAGTACATGACCTGACGGTTGTGCTTTTGAAAATAAACTGATTTTATCAACAAAAGTAATTCTGTGCTTGTAATGGGTGTCCTTTCATAATGTGTGTGACTTATTATAAACAGTAGGTCTGACCATAAGTTGTGCTTTGGTGTTTTGGATTGATCTTTGTTAGCCCCAGAAAGTTTGAGAACCTCTGCAACAGACAATACTCCAGTAATATAAGTAACTCTCCAACTTTCCAACCCTCCGCCAATTTACCATGCTGCACTGTTAGACCATGATAACTCAACAACTTGCACACCAGACTTGATGTGAGATTTGAGCATAGCCACCCGCTCACGTTCAGACTCATATGCTTAGGCAAGCTTTGCATGGAAATGACCGGTAAACATGTCTTACACCTGTTTTTGTGTTCTCCAGTCGTTTCACAACTGAGGGTCACTGGGTTATTGGGCACCTGAAATTTACGCTTAATTCTGTAAGCTTGTGTGTATATCATTAGATCAAACATTCAAGGGTAGGTCACCTTTCGATCAGGGCTATTTGAGTAATATCAGTTATCAATATTGTTTACAGAGGGCACAAACAATTGTGCGATACTAATTGGCTTCACCTGGCCGAAAAAGGTGTATTAACCGTATGAAGGAGTATTTACCGTTTGTTGGCCATAACACACTTGTTAATTAAATCGCCAAACTTTAATGAACTGAGACATTGCATCCAAGCTGTGATACAGACGTTCAGAACGTAGTAACATTGTAGCATATCACGGAGGTGGATTTTAGCTAGTTGGATGGCATGTAGGCTAAGTAAAATATTTTCAAAGCTAAGGTTCATCAGAATCCTCGGACATGCCCACTTGACAACAGGAGAAATAGGACAACAGGAAGTGAAGACAACACAAGTGGCAACGGTGGACGAAGAGGGATAATGGACTTCATGGCATTCGGTTCACAGATATAAATGCACTTACAAGGTGAAATGCCCCTCTGCTGTGCATCGGGGTCGTTTCACCTCCTCAACGTGCATTTATTTCTGTGAACCTAACGCCGTGTTGTCCATTATCCCTTACATATTTCTTATGTAAAACACCGTTAAATATTACGAACATGCACAACAGTGTGTGTGTGTGTGTGTGTGTACTGTATGTGATGATGAGGTGGCATTTGCCCGGTGGGGGGCGGTCACTCACTTATTTCTGTGAACCTAATGCCGTGTCGTCCATTATCCCTTACATATTTCTTATGTTAAAACACCGTTAAATATTACTAACACGCACAACAGTGTGTGTGTGTGTGTGTGTGTGTCGTGTATCGTGTATGTGTCTGTGCATCTGTGTGTGTGTGTGTGTGTGTGTGTGTGCATGTGTGTGTGTGAGATGAGGTGGCATTTGCGCCGGTGGTGGTGGGGGGGCGGTCACTCACTGGCGGAGGGCGTGGAGGCGTCGGAGTGGACGGGCGGCGTGGAGGGCACGTAGGACGGGAAGAAGAAGGAGCGCAGCGAGCGCTCGGCGTGGAGAGGCGAGCGCTGGGTGGGCAGGTTCTCACAGCTGCCCACGCTGCTGTGGATCTTCAGGTTCAGGGGCTTGTTCTTCTTCCTCGCCCTGCACAACGGAACCGCACCCAGGGGACAGAGCACAAACACACACGTCAACAAGGGCAGATTGAGCTTGGAGGCGCTAACTTGATGAGAAGTACTAAAATCTGTGTGCGTGCGTGTGTGTGTGTGTGTGTGTGTGTGTGTGTGTGTGCGTAATCTGCGTATGTGTGTGTTTGTGTGTGTGTGTGTGTGTGTGTGTGTGAGAGAGAGAGAGTATGATGTGGATGTGGATGTGTGTATGTCCAGAATCAATTATTAGCATAACGTGGAACTTGCAGCTACAACATTAAGACAACAATCTGGTGAAACCGGATTTACAAGAATCTCCATTAACCTAAATGGTTTATTTCACTCTGTCTGCTCTTTTTACAGTTTTAATTTCCATAATGCTGCTTTAAACTCACTGACTGGGAAGAACTTCTCCATCTGCAGGAATATACCCAATGGGCAAACTGCAGCCTGAGTAGCAGGCTCTCCACAGGGACTCCAACCATCTCGCACCATGGAGAAATTGAAAGGCCCTTCTATTACAGGTGTGACTCCATCCAATCGACCACCCTGAGCGTGTACCCCTGTACTGAAATACCCAGAGACTGCCATGGGGGGGGGGGGGGTGGGCATGAAGGAGTGTGTGTGTGTGTGGGGGGGGGGGTCATCTGTGAAACCGCATTTTTGAAGCCCTTCACTTCATAATGGCCCCTGCTTAGCACAGCTCTCCACTGGCCAGTCATGGTCAGTGTAAGCACATGTCAAGAGCCACTAACAGAGCAGCCACGGTGACCCTGTAAAGGTGACCCATATACGTAACATGCTCTAACCCCCTGCTCTCTCTCTCTCTCTCTCTCTTCTCTCTCTCTCTCTCTGTGTTTGCCCTTTCGTAGCTCACACTCTCTTTCTCTCTCTCTCTCGTTCATTCATTCTCTTCTCATCACTCTGTCTCCTTAACACCATTAATGAGCGTGCGCTCCTGGAGCAAGTGAGAAAGAAAGAAAGAAAGAAAGAAAGAAAGAAAGAAAGAAGGAAAGGAGAGAAAGAGGAGAGGGAGAGACAGACTCCTCTGCGAGATAGTTCATTTAGATGCCAGCGAATTAGAGCCTTGAGGATGTTTCCTCCAACTGAGTCAGACAATTAGACGCTTAAACTCGCCAGCCACATCATTGCCGCCCGAACCCCAGCGCAATAAAGCCAGTCCCCGCTCCAGGTTATCAGTTCCCCTCTCTTTTATTCCGGCTAAAGCCTTTGTCAGCAATTTAGGCAAAACCACATTACGCCACTCTGATCTAATTAAGTTCATTCATCTTCCCGCGTGCGCCGCTGACAATGAAAGGGACCTCCGCGCGCGGCGGACGAGCTCGCCGGTGTTGCTTACTACGGCTGGAAACAGGGGGAGGAAGCTGCAGCTATACTTGGCCACGCTATTATATTTCAGTCTAGAGCGTATGAGTGATGATGGGGGGTAGCACTTGAGGAATATGAGGATAAAAACGGAAACAAGTCCAAACAAGCGCAAACAAACTTGCTGCAAACTGCCAAACCTCAACCTGCAGTACAAGTGTTTTCAAAGGAATCACCATCTTCTGTGAAGACAAAAAACAGCTTGCAGCCCCTTGCATTAGAGATCTCTAATGTAATCCAATTTTACATTACCAAGTTTCTATGAATTTTATATTATCTTACCATTACCATAATCACATAAACTTCAGAACTTGGAAGCTTTCTTGTTGTTTAGGAAAAATGTCACCAAAGTATGAAAGATACGCCATGAACAACCCTGAAAAGCCTGGTATTAGTTGGGTCTGTGATGTTGATGACTACTGCAGCAGCAGCCTCAGGCTGGCTACCAGTCGTGATGATCATTGGAATGATCCTCATGGAATGATCTCTGGCCCTGAATCACCAAAAAGATAAAGAAGTGTGTGTGTGCTTGAGAGAGAGCGAGAGAGATAGATAGATAGAGAGAGAGAGAGAGAGAGAGAGAGAGAGGGGTTGTGGTTGTGAGTCAAAGAGAGCAAAAGGGAGGGAGAGAAGGACAAGCGGAAATACAGCAGAAAGTATGACAGACATAGAGATAGAGAGATAGAGAAAAAGAAAGAAAGAAAGCTAGATAGAGAGAGAGAGAGAGAGCATCTTTGGGAAGCTTAGAATAACAACTTGTCAAGGCATCCCCATATCACCATGCACCCCCCTGCTGCCAGTGTCTGGAGCCCCAGCGTCCTCCCTCTGCTCTTGGGCTTGCGAGCGCTGCCTCCCCCCTCCCCGGTGCCAGCATGGAGGCTGCTGTCAGTCTCGTCTGATGTTAAGATTTTAATGCATTCCTCATCCGTGCTGAGAGCTGTGTGTGTGTGTGTGTGTGTGTGTATGGCCTGGCCCTTGACAGCAGTGACACACACAGACACAGACACACACATAAACACACACACACACACACACACACACACATACACATGAACAGACACACACACACACACACACACACACACACACACACACACACACACACACACACACACATACACACATACATACACATGCCCCAGGGGATGGAGGGTACTAGCAGGGGGAGGGGGCAGTAAAACAAGTGGATATGAATTGGAGGGGCAGAGGAAAATAAACGAATGTTTCAATCCTCTGTCCTCAATCCTTCTTCCTACTGCTACACGCCAACAGGTTGCACAACTGTGGGATCTGATAGTGGAGTGGGGTGGAGGGGAGAGAACTGAATGAGGACGTGGAGACAATGTATCTCTTGAAGTAACCCATTGGTGATCAAATCTAAATCAGTATGCTGGCAGGCACAAACAGTGAGAACTAATGCTACAGTATTTTACCAGTGCTCTGGTACTCTATCCTTGGCACTGCTGAATATGGCCTGTTTCGCTGGTCATGTAGAATGATCTTTATGTCTTTATCTACAGGCTACAAAAGCTGTGTTGTAGTCCTAATGTAAACATATCTACAGTACATTACATACTGAAATAGTTTGACACGTGACTCTCTTAATAGTCTGATTTTACAGTATATCCCACCGGATGATGACTACTACGCTGACCTTACTCGTTACTTTAATATTATGGTACATACAGGCAGCTCTCAGAGTCCTAGGCACTGAATCAATTTCAATTCATTCACATGCTTTGCTTTGGGGATGCTTGATAAAGATAACCAATATCTTCAGTTGTCTTGAAGTATCATCTTGAGATGTCAAAAGATCTAATGTTCATTGAAACCTTGAAAATAAATAAAGTGTATTAGTCTGGAGAGATACACTCATCACCTCAATTAAAACACCCGTCTTTTTTTCAGAACTAAGAGATTCTCAACAACCCTGAACCTGATCAATGTTTTGTCCTGAGGAGGATGCCAGGCTGTCTCCTGCTGACTAAAAATTACCCAAAAATACCGCTAATAAGTTTTCATCCATTCCAAATCAAAAAGAATTTTTAAGTGTTCAGTCTGACAGCAGTTTTTTTTTTTTTTTTTTTAAATATCTTTTTTTCCCCACTTTGCTTTTTTCTCTCCTTAAAAACTCATCACACAGAAGTTAACATTTATTTTTGGCGATGAACCTGGCATCAAAGCCAGACATCTTGCGAGCAGCGCGCGGGAGCCAAGACCAATTACCGCACGGGCCCGACTGCAGCCCCGCTCCGCAACACACACCCAGGTGCCGCCGTGACGTCGTTACGGCCGCGCCGACCAATGGCGGCGTCCCATCATCCTCCAGTGAGAACACAGAGGACACTACAGCCCTGCAGGTGCTCGGGCTCCTATAAAAAGACGGTCGGCGCAGGCCTCGTTAGCTAACAAAGAAAAACAGGCTGCAGCGCTCCATAAAGAAATGAGTCCGTAAATAGGAGAAGGCAGGGTGGAGGGAGCCATTTTTGGTAGGAGGTTCACTGGTCAAAAAAGGGGTCACTCTGATCATGTTTGATGAGGAACAATGTGTGCAATGCTGCTGTTACAGGCAGAGAGTTCACTTTGACTTAAAGCATACACTTACATCTAGATTTATTTGACATATTATATGTATTATACAATTATATAAGTGGCCAGCTAGCTAATTTAATAATGACTTGTATGGTATTGCTGTTACAGGCACTCTGACCAGAGATTGACCAAAACCCACTGTGACTTTTAATCTTCTGACGATCTATCTTGTCTATCCATCTATGCTCTTGAATGTAACTTAACTGTGTGACTCTGTGACCATTAGTCCAGGAACAATTTGTTTGTATTTAACGGGCATACACTGAACTCTCTGTTGAGTTCAAATATCAACAATCTTTCACCAGGATCAAGGACACTTCTTCCTCTTGCTCAGGTGATCTAACAATAGCAGTAAAGGTAGCAAAACAACATTTACCAGACTGAATAACACATTAAATATTACTAGTTGACAAATCCTGGTAATTTATCAGTGAATGTAAATAAATCTTCAGCACTTGCCATTATATACTGATTATGAACTAACGGGTATGGTGCCTTCATGTTGATCCACGCATTAGCCAATGCTACTTTATTGCGCTAAATTAGAACACTATCAGATGAAGAGGCGCGCACATCTTGACCTGTTGAACACTGTAATCTTCCTAAATTCATCAAAGAGCAGCTGTGATGCTAAGTACGAAGCCCCCTGGGTTTCTGAGTACTCTGAGGCACAACAAGCCAGTGGGAATCAAGCAGCTCCTCATTTCAATTACTTTGATTCTACACTCAAGCATTTTATCAGTATTTTTTTTTTCAAAGGCATTTCCAGCAACGGGCTGAGGGCACAACTGAAAAACCTTGTTAGCTCTCATGAGTTCTCTCTCTCAGACACAGACATGCACACGCACACGCACACACACACACAAACACACACAGACACACACACACCCACACACTCAGAAACACACACACCACACACACACACACACACACACACACACACACACACACAGACACACAGACACACGCACACACCCAAACCCTCACCCACACGCCACTCATCATACCTACGCAAGCAGATGCGGGAGGTGGCTGATACCTATTGTGTTGTCCTACCCTGCAGACAGGTGAGTCACCTCTTGTCTTTTATAGTGGCCCGTATGATGGAGAGATTCAACCTCCTCAGGGTCCCAACCCCTGGTGTTGGCGGCGGAGTTCTCTAGCCACACTCCTTAGCCGCATATCACCGCCTCAAACCATTTGGAAAGGTCTAGAAGTGAAGTCTTCATGCTGAACTGCTGCAAGTGCTTGGCTGCCTTTACCTACTCACAACAGATGCGGGAGAGGACTAGCTGCATGCTAACTAGGCTTGCTGTATGCTTACAAACTTAGTGGGAGATTCTAGCTGCATGCTGGCTCAGAGGAATTGGAAATGAGGATTGATCTGTAAATGTAGCTCAAGTGGAGCATCCAGCTTTCACAATCAAAATGGCTGATTTGTAATGCATCAACACACCTTTGATGCTGTCGGGGAAGGTTTTCCATACTGTTTCCAATCACAGACGTGTTTATGCTGCCATGAATCAAACATTCACTATGAAGAAGTCGTTGAAATTCTTCAGAATGTGGTTACGTTCATGTCAATTCAATTGCATGGAATGCAAAGGCTTTACAAAAAAGAAACAGAATGCTCCTCAATCTACTGACATCGGTTAAATTGGGTTAAATGCAGAGAAACGAATTTCCCTCACGGGATCAAAAAAAAAGTATATATTCTTTTCTATTCAATATCTATTGTTCATACCATTGCAGAATCAATCTTCATACGTTAATATGTTAAATATTTCATAATATCCCCTGATAAACGCACAAGTAAATGCCTAGATAAATAATATATATTTACAGTAAATGGCAAAAATATGAAATGATTCTTCTCTGTGATGCAATGGCTTAATTATATTAGGCAGTTATCCTATACTGCTACAGCTGCCACTGGTGAAGTCCCTGTGTCACCAGTGGCACCCTGTGAAGGGACTCAATCTTTCTCTTCAGCTTAAATCACATGACGCGGTGGATTAGCCTTCACGGGCCATTCCCTCTGATGGCTTCAGGTCCACCTACGGAGAGATCCAGGGCGTGCAACACCACTCAGTCACAGATGTGTGTGGAGGCTTCTAGAGAGTCGAGCATCAAGCGAGTGCTGTGGCCTCTTCAACGCACTCAAACAAGGATTTATTCTTTTCTCGATCAGATATGAGTCCACACCAACCAACCGCCCATCTGATTGTTAACATCGAGATGTGAAGACCGGCACAAGAGAAGAAGGGGTCACACCTTTGAATCACGACTTCGAATGAGCCTCTTAAGTGTGCCGATATTGACAGTTATTGGCCACAGCTGAAAACTGAATTGAGTCACAGCAATACGTTCAAACTGCTTGGGGTTAACTCGATAAGGCACCTTTATAAGGCAGGATTTATATTCAAATAACAAACATCGATATTGGTAACGCTGATAACAACTATCGCTCTATCTGACGGATTGCGGAATGAGCTTTCGTGTATATTGCCGGTTGTATTTCAGGGGCATGAAACAAACAAACGGGGTTGTCAACGCATCAGCGTAAATCTCCGACTCGAAGGGCCCCGCGCGCGCGTCCCAAACGCCGAGAGCCGCCCTCACCACACCCGTGGCCCCGCACACAAACTCCCATCATCACCCCGCACTCGTGGGTTTAATAAATCAATTATGCACAGGCGGGCCCTGCGCCGGCCTGGACAGCCAGATGACGTGCCTTTAACTACTCATATAAATTCATAAGCATGCCTCGCCGTCCTGCCGGCCCTCTAGAAGGATGAAGGCCCCTGAGCACTGGGCTAGATGGAGCACGCGAGACGGGCTGGAGTTTTTCTCAACCCCCCAACCCCGTCCCCCCCTCCTCGTTTTTTTTTTTTTTTTTCCCTGATGTGTTCTGACATCCTTTTAATCTGACTGGCCATTAACGGCCGGATGCCAAAGCCCTGATAAACATGGATGAGCTTCCTCAACAGCTCAACTGT
The DNA here is from genome assembly GCF_963854185.1 of Sardina pilchardus. Lineage (NCBI taxonomy): Eukaryota > Metazoa > Chordata > Actinopteri > Clupeiformes > Clupeidae > Sardina > Sardina pilchardus. Next base: position 6,615,458 of record NC_085001.1, on the reverse strand, counting down.
TCAGGCACATACATGCACACGCTCACACACACATTCTCTCGTCGCTTCCACTCTATCAAACTACATGCACACACACACACACACACACACACACACACACACATATGCTCATATAAATTCTCTCTGTTTCTCCCTTCTCACTCTCTCTCTAACACACAAACACACACACTTAGTCACTCACAAACACACATCTATAAACAGCACATCCACAGTGGATACCTAGAAACCATCAAGGATCATCATCACACTTATTAGAGTCATCTTTATAAGTCAGATAAACCCTCACAGGGTCAACCATGCATTGTTAGACATGAGATCCTGTGAAGAGTCAGAAGTGCGCAAATATCTCTCTTTGAGCTGGGTTATTTCCCAGATTCAGATATATGATGACAATTTAAACCGGACGTGTTATTGAGAAATAATGAGAGTGAGACAGTGAGGAATGGAGAGAGTGCCAGCCCAGAGAGACATGGAGGAGACATTTTTTAATCAAACCCAAACGTTGAGCCAGAGAACCCACAATACGGACTAATGTCTCCCTTCAGGTGGAGCTAAATCCAGCAAGGAATAACGCTGGAAGGGGAGAAGAAGTAGAAGAAGAAGAAGAAGAAAAAGAAGAAGAAGAAGAAGAAGAAGAAGAAGGAGAAGAAGAAGAGCCCCCCTCCTGTCTCCATAGCACGGCATTGTGATTTATCGGCAAACAGATCAGAAGCAGATCTCAAACTCTGACCTGCAACACCTGCTATGTGTTGATTTTGTGAGGTAGCAAAGTTGCATTATGATAACAAAGGAGCCATAATATGAGTGATGGGCAATGTTCAAAATCAGGCAAGAAGCAGAGTGTCTTAGTAGAGTGCATTAGTTTCAGTTTGCATTTTGTCATCTATTTAATTTAGGCCCCTTTGTATCATGTAGTTTTAAAAGTTTCAACCGGTAACCATGATGGCAGTCATAGACACAGACACAAGAACATCAGTTTTATATCACCCCCCCACACACACACACACACACACACACACACCACCTCCCTCCACCCAGCGCTCCAAGACCCTCCGTTGCACGTAGACGCTGACGAGGCTATGAACGACGGTGGCCTTTCCACACACACATGTTGATCCGTATTAACATACCAAATGAGCTCTGTTAATTATCACTCGAGCCAGGAGAGGTACTCGCTTTGAAAAGGGCACGAGGCGGCAGCGGGAGAGAATTAGAGAGAGGGCGAACGAGACGAGCCGAGGCAACATAAGCAAAATTAATGGTCGCGCATCCACTCCAACTGACGGATGGAAAAGTTTAAGAGGCAGTAAGAGTGCGGCACCTCGAGCACTTTTTTTGGGGGGTGGGGGGTGGGGGTGTCTTTGAAAATGCATTTACTGGCTCTCGTAGCCATGGCGAGCTCGTCCGCGGGCCCTGGGGCACATGAGGCAGTGGTTCGGTAATTTGGGTGGCAGAGGAGTGTGAAACTACACTGCCCGAAGGGATTATTCCTTAGTCATATTTTTTTGGGGTGTCAGGTGGCAGAAAAGTCTTCAGAATTCAGGTGGTGGAAAACTCTTCAGGATTAATGACACAAATTGGACACCATTTCAGGTTATTGCGATGACCGTGACAAGGTTATGCTCCAGCTCGGCATCGGTTGCAGAAAAGAGCATATATAAAACTACACTGCTGGCACAGGCTACTTAAATGTCAAGACCAATCAGGTTACAAACTATTATACTTTAAAGTTAAATTAAATATAGACCTATAAATCATGACAATCTCCTGACGTTCATTCACTTTAGACCATTTCTCCTTGTCAGTCTCCCTTCTCTTTCAAGGAAACTCCTTCAGTCATCAACTGTGCTGTCGGTGCTAGTTACTGTTGTTTTTAAATGTGGAATATGGAATATACTAAATGAGGTCTGGCTATCATTAAATAGGCTTAACCAACAATCCACACACATCCTGACTGCTTCAAATGTGGAGCAAATTTACTACGTCAGGACTTCTGCGCAAACACCCCTGTCCAACCACCTTCCATCTACGTGATGACGACAATACTTCACACATGAATGCACACAGTCATCTTAATAACATTCCACTTTGGCCTCTATAAAAAGATTCCTCATCATCACACATCCTCTGATGTGAGGGAGTCAATAATAAGGAGCTTCCACTCAGCACCAAGGCCTATGAATAGCATCTGCTGAAACATAAAGATCCTTATGTTGCCCATTGACGAACGCCTCTCTTACGGGCTGTGCTGGGTGTGAATGGACGGAGCAATTCATTAAGTAGGGAAGCAGATGCTAATTGCAGGCTGGCTGTCAAGCGGCTCTGTCGACAGCAAGAAACACCGGAGACGTACACCAGCACCATCTGTCCAACTGTCACCGAGTCCACTGGCGTCTCTCTCCAGATTCACTAAGTTTCCAAACCCCTCAGCTACCGGCTCCAGCAGCCACTGCAGCAGTCTGTCACATTATGTGTCCACACACGGGCATATACTGCATTCACACACACACACACACACACACACACACACACACACACACACACACACACACACACACACACACACACACACACATAAACATGTCCACACATGCTCACATGTCCCCTCAGAGCCACACAGGTGCAGTTGTTGTGCAAATTACAAAGAATGCAAATTTGTTACACCCTAATATCCTCACATGCTGTTCCCCTAAATCCCCTTTGCTCCTATGCTGAACCAAAAACGAAAGAATCCAATTGAGGACAACAACGCAGTTATCAAGCAACCCTCACTCCAAATTTACCCTTCCCTTGACAAAGCTCCCTCCACAATAGTGCACCTCAACAATGCCACACACACACACACACACACACACACACACACACATACACACACATGAAAGGCAGCTGGAGAAATCCTTGAAAGAGTAACCAGATTTCTGAGGTTCATTTAAAAACATGTGAAAATGACAGTCATACCTAACCTACCTAACCGAGCACAACCCAGACAAAAGAGAGGGAATGCCTGGGCTTGGTGTGCTGTGCAGGGCTGAGCTCAGATAGGCTGAGAGACGGCGAAGTCGATCCGTCAGCATGCACCTCCTCATCAGGCATGTAGTCAAGTAGCCGTGCACACACAAGAGGCTCACGGAATCTGCAGTCTGAAGAGGCGAGAAAACGTCGGGTCCCTCTCACTCCAGCGAGGGTTTCTCATTAGCGAGGAATGTGTGCAGGGGGGTCAAAGGTTAATCCCTGATCAATGTATGCAGTGGGATAATTAGCCGAGGAATGGGTAGACTACTGATGACTCGCGCGCTCGCTCGCTCGCGTGGCAAGGGGAGACTCATAGAGGCAGTCTCTGAGGGAAGGGAGGGAAGGGGGAGTTCAAGCAAGTCCACACAGTATATCAGAAGGCAAATTACTAAGAGTCTGTTCTCAGATTTGGTAATGTAAATATGAAGATATTTTTTTTCTTTCCCCTTCCTTTCCTTCTTGAATTTCCCCTTGGGTATCAATAAAGTATCTATCTATCTATCTATCTATCGTAATGTAAATGTTACTTGTAATGTAAATGTTTCTCATTCATTCGTTGTGAATAGCTGGAACGCGTGTGTGTTTTTCTGTGTGTGTGTGTGTGTGTGTGTGTGTGTGTGTGTGTGTGTGTGTGTGCTTGCACGTCTGTATTTGGTTTTCAATAGAAGAAAATGATGCCAAATAAATGTCAATAGGAGTGTTTTGATCCAAAAAGAAGTCCAAAAAGAAACTAAAGAGTAAGAGTTTGCAACTTCAGATAACAAGGATAGCCTCTTCATAGATCTGACTTTGCAACAATTTAACATTAACCATTTCCTACATGCTCCTCCAAAATTCAAACATAAACAACAAGAAGCAAACACAAACAGCAAACACTCTCTCAGCAGAAATACATTCTTTCTTTTAGAAGTTAACAGCAAAAACAAACAAACAAACAGCAAACCCCCAAACTATTAGAGAGAAGCAGGGAGAGGAAACAAGCT
>NC_085001.1:6606463-6608963 GCF_963854185.1 Sardina pilchardus | reverse complement strand
CGGCGCGTGGGCGGCGTGCCGGGGGGCGTCATGCTGGCGTTGACCACCAGGGGGGTGCGCGGCGGCGGCGTCTGCCCAAAGTGCCTCTGGCGCGGCGACGGCGGCAGCGAGCGGTAGCCCGAGTCCAGCGAGGGGAAGAGGCCCGCGTGAGCGTGAGCGTCCACCGTCAGCCGGTCGGCCTGCGAGGAGGACGAGGGCGTCAGGGCCGGCGCCAGGCCCTGGGGGCTGTGGCACAGCTGCTGCTGGTGCTGCTGCTGGTGCTGGTGCTGGTTGTATTTGGACTGGAGCTTGGGGCTCTGCGCCAGCTGCAACCGGATCCACTGGCTGGGCTCCGGCTGGCACGCCGGGTTGTTCTCCTTCCCGGACTCGCTCGTCGGCCACTGAATGGAGCAGTCCTGCTTGACCAGTGCGCTTCCTGTGACACGGAAGCGAGGGTATAGCGCAGGAAAGGACAGGGTGGAGGAGAGGAGAGGAAGAGAAGGAGGAAAGAGGATGAGTGGGAGAGGGGGAGGAGAAAGAGAGCAGAGGAAGAGAAAGCAGATGATAGCAGAATAGAGGAGAGAACAGTAGATGATGGGAGAAAAGAGAGGAGAGGTAAGGAAAAGAGAGGAGGGGAAGGAGCGTAAGAGAGGAGAGCAGAGGAACAGACAGGAGGAGAAGAGAGTTGAAGCAAAGAAGAGGAGAGGAGAGGAGAGACAAGGGGCAGAATAGCACGGACACAGTAAGTCCTTAACTCATTGGAAGTATAGTGTATTCATATAACATGGCTAGTGAAGCATTAATGGAATATAGGTATATGGTATGCATGTACCAGCTAAAAATGCAATGGGAGTTAGTGATGATAATATGCTAATAAGTACTTGAGGAAAAACTTGACTTGCAGAAGTTCTTCCTTGTGAGGGCACTTAGAATAAAGTGCCGTGTCCAGTGCTGTTGGTGCTGCAGGACAAACGCATATAGAGCAGCATGCTTCCCTTAAGAAGAGCATCCAGGGGCTGGGTGAAACCCTGACTAGACTTTGGCACAAAATTGTGATTTCTGATGACCCCCCCTTGAGCAAGAACTGCCACTGGCTTCACTGAACAAAGACATCATGACAGCAAACCATTCAGCTGGACACGAGATGAATGGACAGAAGGCTGAAGTGAAATGGTTGTGGTTGCCAGGCTATGACACATACATTATACCAACTAAAATATGCATACAGCAAGGAACATTCTAGACAGAGCAGAAGTACTTCACCTCCATTAGTGTGCAATTTGTCCTCGTCCTCAAGTTGCTCTTTAGGGGAGAAATAAAGCACAAGTTTACATCTCTTGTCATCATGAATTAATAACAACAGGCAAAAGCCACCATAGGCTTTTTTCCTATTGCAAAGATGCTTCCATTTCAAAATAAAGTTTTCGAGACACCCCTTCACTCTAAGCATAAGGGTTAATCAGCATCTCACAGATGGACATCATTAATTACAAGGATAATGATGTTCAGTTCGAGTCCGAGAGTTTGTTACAGACTCACTAATAGTGGTTCTTTGAACCTCTTTTTTAATACATCACTCTCACAAAAGCATCATCTTTCATGCGGTTCCCTACACACTCTAATGCAGAAGCTTGTCCCTGGATCCAATGGACCACTCTTATCTCCTACAAACAGCCTGGTCTTTGTGAACTCCCTCTCAATTAGCGTGTCGCCCTTTTGTCCATTTCAAAAGACCACGTGCCCTGCTTGCTTTTAGCACTCACAGAGCACTCACACACATTTTTTGAAAAAACGCTGAAGTGAAATGTAAAAACAAAGCAAGCAACTATAGGTGTGGTGATGCTCATCTTTTCTTCTGATGTTCTAGCCACCCCTGGGATGCATTAAACACAACGTACGTAAAGATGTATCTCTGAGGACAAGACTTTGATTGAATCTACTACCAAAAACTACCAAGTTTTTTCTAATGAACATGTCAGGGGGGACGCCTCCGATTTGTCTGGCTGTGCACCACGCTCCTTACGTAACGATGCATTGTTACAAAACAGTCTGGTGTCAAAATATCGGAGTTGTTTGGGGACACGGCACACGCTGAAGGAAGGGACATGGGTGATATGACAGGAGGCGAGCTCAACTCCCTGGTGCTCCCAGGAAAAACAACACTCATCCACTGCTGTGGCAGGCCTGAGATAGGGCATGTGTGCGACATGGATGTTTCCGTAGGCACTTCCTGCTCTCTTCTGGAGACGACAAGCAGGGCATGGAGCAACGTTCAATGCAAATCAATGTTATTTATTACAGCTGCTAATGACCAAAGGGCACTTTACAAAGAGCGTGGCCAGTGCAAACAAGTGAAGTGACCACTCTACTAAACACTTTGAAGATAAGAAGGGCCTTGTTTCCTAGAAGAGCATCATAATGTTCTTAGTTAATCACATTGTCTCCTTTCTTTGATTTTCATAGTTAGCAATTTAATTCAAAAGTGCTATATGACCAAAGTGGCCACTTGTAAGCAGCTTCT
>NC_085001.1:6593963-6601463 GCF_963854185.1 Sardina pilchardus | reverse complement strand
CTTCGTTAAAGTGTAGTGATGGAAGTACATGGACTGGGACAGAGCCATCTTTGCACTGTAAATTTGAATCAATTCAGCTCTCAAAAATGCTCTTGGACCTGGTTTATTCTCCGCTGAGGATTTGAAATGGAAGGACGTCTTGCAATATAAATGATCCTGGATGACTTTATGTAGATTCAAACTCACAATTCCGACAATATGCATACTCCAGTGATCAGGGTCATTTTGGAAATAGTTTTGAGGATATACATTCCAAAGGAACTCTGGAATTCTCAAAGAAAATGATCTTTTCAGTGCAGAGCAGCAGTGAACGAGGCTGATGACAAACCCAATGAGATGCCACCCAAACAAGCAAATGTCAACAGACTGACTGATAAGCGAGGACAAGAATTCTTTATAAACGGAGCACATCAAAAACTCAGCTTTTGACAGTTGAAAATCCCCTTGGTGACTAAGATGTAGTTCTTTGTTGGCCTTAAACACTTCCCAGGATTTCTGTGGTTTGTACGCAACCTAATATACTGGCAGGCATTTTCATAAACAATTATTCAATGGCCTGACAATAAAACATATTCCCTGAAATCCCCACAGAGCAGAGCAAGCGCCTTCTACGCGAACAGAAATACCTCCAAGATTTTATTCACGCACCGAATATCAGACTTTTAAGTTATTAAAATTAGGAAGTTAGCTAGTTTGATGACTGTGAGGCTCTTCATGACTTTGTCCTCTAAAGATGAATTTCATTCCAGGAAAAACATTGTGTAAAAAAAAAAAATCATTATCAAACATGGTTACCAAACTACCTCTTGCAAATAGCATGGTACTAGACTGCCACCCCCAGGTGATAAAAGGTACTGACTGAGCAAAATCACAGAGAGCAGAGATGCATACACCTATCACAAGAGACAGTGCTTGTTCCATGTCCACTCTTCTGGTTTAACCAGTTCAATGCTGACTTAAGATACATATGGTATAACTATACCACTGTTACCTGTAGACCTGTGCGAGACCGCAAGAGTCCAAACAGACTAGCTCTTATCCATGCTAAACTTCCAGATGCTTTTGAGGTGCTGTCAGAAACTCCAGCAGCACCAGTCTGAAGACAGACCCATAGCATTGCAATCACTCATTTATTTATGAGAAATCATTCACAGGTGCTACAAGCTAGTTTGTAACTCTATGATCACTGTAAATACAAATAACAGTTTGTGGAAGTATTTGGGTAAATCCATCTGCAGTACAGCACAGAGACTTGCAGCTGTAAATATAAGGGCAATTTGGGGGATTATTCAGGTGAAGTGAGGATCATTCAGGGAACTCTGGGCAGGCTCTGGTTCTGGTCCTATGTGATGACTGCTCCACACAGGTAATACCAATGTGACAAGAGTGCTTCAAGTCTCTATTCTGCTATTTGATCATCCAGTGACCTACTGGTAAGGGAATCAGACTTGTTGGCCTGTTCGATCCCTGAAAGATGCGGGTCTACCTGATCCCATCAAGGGCTACCTATTGCTTTGTTTGTGTGTGTGTGTGTGTGTGTGTGTGTGTGTGAGAGTGAGTGCTCCTGGTGAGCTCACTGCTTATAGTGCACGAATGAATGTTTGGCCAAATCTCACCATGTTGGATACCAACGTCAGATGACTCTACAGTGTAACCGTATGGGGCAAACATGCTATGCTGAAATAGATTGTTTATTTTCACCATTATAACAGGCATATAAATGTTATCATCAACGTTTGTCAATATGTAAAAGGCCCTTACAAAAATACTGGTCTCTAACATGGCCTCCATGTGATCCCCTAGTTGGCTCTATACGGCTCTGATCTTTCTGATCAAACAGCGCCCCCTGTGGTTTTTATTTTCAGGGTTTTTTTTTTTTTCATGTCTGCTTTGTAAAACGATATATTCCTAATCAATCTCTTAGGCTAAAATTCACAAGCATCTGTTTATATTCTATAATGTCATTTTAAAACAACTATTTAATTGTTTATTATTGAATTAATTAGTTCTATGAACTAAAAAATGGAACCCATTATTTTGAATGAACTATTACTATGTTTTTTTTTCTATTGTTGCTTTGGAGTTGTTTTTATGTAATGTGGGAAATCCATCAAAAAACTGTATTGTAAATACTGAGCAGATTTGTAGCATTTCTACTTTATGCCACTGGGGGGCAGCATTTTCCATATAAGCACCAAGTTCCCTGCCACATTCACACACCATTGGAGTTTCCTACTTTAGCCCCTCACACACTATCCTTTAGAGAGACAAGAGCGGTTTAAAAACTGACAAAATATTCAAGGTAGTCCATTCTGGGACTCTGGTGGGTCATTAAGTGACTAAATATTTGTTCTAAGTCTGTTTGCTTGCCAGGGGACCTCCCAATAGGAATATACAAGCTGTCATTTGTTTACCTTGTATAACACACTAAAATGAACTACCCAGGGTCTGGTACCAGCCTGTAAGACATCTTTCCATTGGTTAAATTAAGGGGATGCATGACAACATTGGCATGTCACCAGTTATGACTGGAAAAATCTTAAAAATGGAGAATCGGCATCAGTCCAGTATGAACGTTTCTGCAGACGAGCCTGGCTGTTAAGAAGAGTATGTGCTCAAGCTTGCAGGTTGGCAGCATGCAAGTATGCTAACGTGAACTGTTGCTATTCAAAATGACCAACTGCCATTAATATACGCCTTCAACAGCATAATATTTAATATTTAAAATATGTGTGAATATTGTTGTATATTAGCTGTGTACTGTGCCAACAGGCCAAAATGAGTTGGAAAAGATCAGCTTATGACTAATTAAAGCACTTAAGAGATGTTAATAGTAATTCGCAATGTAAACATCAACAACAGCAAAGTTGGCACGGTTAGGTGGCAAAATAGTTTTTAAAAACGTCATAGAAATTGAAAAAGACTATCTACATTGCCATATTTTCTTTAAATCTTGCATAATGTTGCTTTAATAGATGGATCCCCGAACTGGCAAGAGTCTGGCACCAGCCATCAAGACATGATAAAAAAGTAAGCTAGAGCAACTTTAAGGAAGACCTTAACGGCACGATGGGTTGGCTTGCTGAGGCGTCTCACCTGACTTGTGGGCACTGCGGAGGCAGGAGAGCGAGGCGTTGAGGCGGGCGCACTCCTCCACGTTGGCACCGAACTTCTGCAGGGTCTCGCACACCTGCTCGTCGCTCATGTCCAACAGCTCCTCCAGGGTCAACTGGCCCCGGTCGATCTCCTGCCGAAACAGTCCTTTATTTACAAACAACACACTCACAGAGCAACTATGTACACTCAGTCCTCACTAACATGCTTTCACTCCATTTCAAGTCCTCTCCTAACACCTCCTTCTAACAAATCTAACATGCTGGAATCGCACTTCCACACATGCACGCATTTAGCATCTCTATTATATACGTACATCCTCTGGTTTTCACTTAAAGGTACTGTCTGCGATTATGCAGGAAGTTGCATCTGTGTAAATGTACAGTATGTTTATATTTAAATTTATCAGCAGAGCTTTTGTGTCCAAAATGTTGTACATTATACTTTAACCAAGGACCAAACAACATTCACCAGATAGGTAGATCACCCCTTCCTTCAGTATTCAGTATGCTGGGCACCTACTGTAGCGTGTCGTGAGGAGATGATTGTAGAACGTGACATAAAATGTCACAGGCTTGAAATTTGGTATGATCGCTGACTGCACCTTTAAAGTTGTGCACTACCATCCTCTGGCTATCTTGAATTTGTGTCTCCTGTTGTACTGTTGCTTGAATGTATTCCTTAGGCCTATTTGTAAATCGATTTGAATACAAGCATCAGCTAAATAAATGAATGCAAATGTAACTTGGTTACATAACAAGTACTTACTTCATGTAGACTTAAGAATTAACATTATATCGAGATCTCTCCCTTTGACACAAGCAAACACCCACCCCTGAGAACAAGATTATATTGTCTTGTTGCCTGTATGTGCCTTATTGGGGCAGCAGTGGAGAAGTCCATTCATGGCCATTCATGTTCATGGCTGGGTGCATTCAGTTTCTTGAGATCAGTTTGTGTTCTATAGCTGTGCTTTGTTGCTTTGCATTTTACATTGTTACTTTATGTTTGTTTCTGTGTTCTCCCTTTTTTGTCCAACTCTTTATTTTCCTCAGCAGGTCATGAAATGGAGTATTTGTGTCTCAGCCTTGAGTCCTTCACATTATACTCATAGTTCAATGAACTAATAAATATGACTGAATTTACATAAAACCTAGAGGTCATAGCACTGCTAGGTACAAGTGATCTTAGGTGCATTAAAAACACATTTTTTGGCGGGGAAATGGAGACGATTGTACTTTTCTGTCTCTGGCACTACTGATGAGCTTTCTAATAAGAACAGATAAAAAAGCACATCAACAGTAACTATCTCTTGTGTGTCTTGCGATTAAAGCTGTGATCAAATTAAATATAAGACATTGTATTAAACCTCTAAGAGAACAATGCTACAGGTATGACCCCGAAACCCAAATATCTTCTCAGTTCACAGCACAGCAAGTTGTCTGAGATCATTCTTTTAGTGCCATCACATTTTTTCATGATTTCTTGATTACTGAAACTAATCACATCACATCACATCAATACAATATAGTCAAAATAGTCTTCATTTTATGAGCTTCTTTTTTATTTCTAACTATAAGTTTGTGTTCAAGAAGGGCTCTGTAAAGCAATATATCATTTCATTATAAATAAGTTTATATTAAATAAGAATACATAGGAATGACACTATAACTTGATTGTTACAAGCAACAATGTCCAAATGGCTTTCAAACAGTACAAATTGTGCAAATGTTATGCTAATTATGCATTATATATCATTTGGATATCTTCGACATTTTAGCAGTTTCTTTACACCCCTCCCAAAAAAGAGTTATACAGTGAGTGTTAGCCTAAGAAAATTCAACATGAACACCAAACAAGACCATGGATAAAGAACTAAGGGCACAAATTGAGCCAGGGTGCAAACCACCAGGTATACCATTGCCCACCTAAGGGGTCTTTCTAGAACACAACCTTTGCACTGCATAGAGCTGAAGCTAATGAGAGATTGCTTCACCACTTAAATTAAATTACTTCAGGTCACTAATTGTTCCAGTTAAGTAAGTATCCTTTGTTCTTCGAAAAATCTATAAATGTGGGAATCTACAAACCAATTCCTGAAATGCTTATGCTACATCAAACAGTTATGCAAAGGTATGGGCACCCCGGGCAAAAGATATGGCACAGAATTAGTGTTTCAGGTAACAACAAGTACAGCAAAAAACATGTTAGCAGTTTTAATGGTATGACCATTTGGATTTGAAATAATATGATATTTCAACAGTAACACAAATATTACCTTGAGCTAAGAAGCGCCCACATTTTTGCATGTAACTTTATTCTCTCTAAGAACTATAACGTAAAGGTCTAATGTAACTGATATTAGACAACACCTCATGCCAAGTTCCAGTCACAAACCAAAAACCCAATTTTTTACATGTTGCTACTTCTCAGAAGCAATACTATGCACTAGTTGCCTGTATGCTTTTATCAGGCAACTATTCAAGTGTTCAGGTTTGATTGTATTAAGGTCGAGTGAAGGACTCAAGTGTCAGTGTCGTTCACACCAGCAGTCCAGGATATATCCAAGCAATTCTGTGTTCTTGGCATGGGCCACATCAGAAAAAAGAAAGATAACCTTTCACAGCACAACTACCCTGTCTCTGTCACACAAAAAACACAATATAACGTGCAAGCTAGCAAGCTTCTAACAGTGGCAACAAGACTTGAGGTGGTGTTGGTAAGATTTTGTATGCCTGCTATACGAGCAAGCTACACCGGGCATGTAACCGAAGCATTCCGTGCTCTGACTATGCTGACACAACTAACTTCCACTATTATCAATGGAACTGGATACACCAAAAGTATAAGAGCGCTGCGCTCATCCGAAAAGAATCCGATAAGTCCTCTAAAACTATTGTTATGCTTTCTGAATAATAGCCCACTTGAGTTGTGTGCCTGGTGTAGCACAGCTTTCTGACGGTGTTGGTGAGTTTCACTTTGTTTTTAATGTCTGTTGAGTTGAAAGAACATAATTACAGGGTAATACGCTAGCGATGTAAAACCTATGTGCATACCTACCAAAACACAGTTACTCAAGGTTTTTTCATAGTTTATGCTAAAAGCATCCAATGGAGTGAAGATTTTTAGCTACTAGGCTCCCCCTACAGTTTCAAAGCGTTTAAGTTGTACACATCTGCTTACACAACTGGTTCTCCATAGACAGGTAGGGCAGATAGGTAGGTAAGTAGGGTATGCCTGTCACTCTTACAAATCAGTTTACCATCAAAATGACTTAGAAGGTGTTATGTCAAGGTACAAACATGAACTTTTAACACTCTGGTCAATTGTTGCATAGCATTGTTTTAAAGAGACCGTGCCAACACTTCTCCGCAAAGACAGACAGAACAAGGCATACCTCAGTGACCTCCTTCCTCATGTTGACGATGCGGAACCAGTGACCCAGCTGAGGGAAGCCTTCCAGTTCCACGTTCTGCTCCTGTAAGGGCACTTTGCGCTTTGCAGGACAGTTGGCGACTGAAATACTTCACCAGCTTGCCCTGAGGAAGCACAAAACAAAAATCAAAGCCACCACATTATTAGGCTACTGAGCTGAAGTTAACTGAAGATCATAATCACAGAGGAGCAAAAACAATCTTCCTGACTCAAGCCAAACCTTGCTTTGATGTGGGGTCAGATCAGGGGGAGAAAAACAACCACACAGTGATCACCTCTTTATTTCACATACTATTTTACATGCCCACCGTTCCTTAGCTAAATCTTAAAAGATCAACTCTGCTCTGTATTTCCGTTGTATGTCCTGGTTCATGTATCACATTACAAAAGTTTTACACTCTTCATTTCAGATGAACATTAATCTTGATGTAGTTATATATCATATATGGGATACAAACCACGTCATGTGGTTGGTTGTGCTGTCTCAAGATGGTATAGTTTCAGTTTTCAGTTTGTCTACCATAATCAAGTTTGCATCTTGGTGACGTATACACTTTTGAAAATGACTCAAATTGGATACATTCCTCCTAGGTATGGTGGTATGAATGTGCCTTGCCTGAGTGAAGGTTCCTCCCTATCTATTTGACAGGAAGAGTCATACCAGAGTCAGAAGTGGAGGACACTAGGGTCATATTCATGCCAGGTAAGGTCAGCTGAGATTTGTGGAAATCAGGTGGGCATTGTTACTTATCAGTAGCCTACCTCAGTACAGGAAATATGACGTTGTGGGGAAAATAAGGACACAGCCCCATTGTCATACGTATAAAGAAGAATCCATGACTTGACATTAAATTGGCCATACAGATGCTTAAATGCTGCTTAAAAGGCTACATTTAAAATATAGAGGACAAGACCCATTTGTGCTTTATGCATGTGTGCAGAGTATGTTTC
>NC_085001.1:6570250-6593763 GCF_963854185.1 Sardina pilchardus | reverse complement strand
AAATCCTACTGGTTGCATGTCTAAGGCAATGCTATCTAAAATGATGGAGGGGCTCAAGCTCAAGCTATTAGGAGCTAGCGAAAAAAAGAGAACAGCAAAGCCCTGCTAACAATCCAGAAATAATCTACCGAAGGACTGTCAGCCTTTGATTTCCAGCATTCAGAAAGGCTAACCTGCTTTCTTCGAAATGGTTATGAGCAACAGTGGTGTATGTCTGCCATGACATGTTTGATGAGTTGGGCCAGTGTCGTCTCTAAGAATGTATAGGTCAGCAGGGCTGATGTGAATTCAGTGTCAGAACAGGGCCATAGGGGTGTGACCTCTGAAGGTAGGGGACTACTCAGATGTACTCCGTTGATACGTCCCGTTATATAAGGAGTTCATATTTCACCATCTTAATGTAAGGTGGGTCCGTCTCTTTCATTCCACAGAGTGCCTACATGTGCGCTCCATAACACTAACATGCATGTTTGTGTTATTTGTTTTGACACACCGACTCTCTCCATCTCCTTTTGGTCATTCCCCCTCATGCTAACACATGGCCAGATAAGTGCTCTCCCAGTCATTAAGTCCACAGCTTTGCTCAGATTAAGTAAATACCAGCCATGAAATGTAATTTAGGAAACGGTAAGACACAGTGGAATTTTCTGCTCCTGCGCCTTTAATAACCTGATGGAAAATGAATAAACGTCATGAGCCGATTCTCTAATACACTCTGCTCCCCCAATCCTATGGCTGTGCACGAGTCTAACTGCTGGCCTGAACACCGTGGCCCATATGCACATCCAAACTCACAACACCCTCCCCTCACGCTAGGAACTGCCAGGTCCTTAACGGAGTCCTGCCAAAACCCCTGAAAAGGTTTAAGATTAGGAGATTAGCCAATCGTAATGTCAAAAGAACTTAACATAAGGAATGACATGCTAACTTACGTTGCCTTTCCATATCCCCTCCAACGCCCCCCGGCTCCCATTCAACCGCGTCTCTCTGAGCCAGCGGCCAAAAGGTCAGTCAGCCATCCAAACACAAAGCTCTGCGAGTTGAATGTGTTTTCTTAGTTCAAACTGCTCCCTGTTGGATGATGCGAAGAAATGCGTCAGCTCAAAAAAAAGGTTGTTTTTATGGTGCCAAACGCAGAGCTATAATCTTGCTAGAATGTGCTGATCCGTACCATAGGGCCATATGTTGGCGTGAGTGGTTACAAGAAAGAATGTTTCCAAACATGCTGTGGCTACCCTGTGTTCAGTGCACACACACAGATGGCAAGAAGCAGACCTTTTTTGAATAAGGTACGGGCAACTTCATGTGACGCGTGTCCCTCCCTGCTCTCCAGGATTGACCTTGATCATCGAGTTAATTCTTAGCCTACTCTGACGGTAGCTGAGCCTGCAATTGATCTATTCCAGACATGGCATGGATCTATAGTTGCAAATGAGAAGATGACGTCTCCAGATTTAGCCCTGGCATTCTCAGAATAGTTTTAGGCACTGGACCGTACATGGTCATTACCAGCATCTTCTCCCCATCTTTTGCCTTCACATGGGATTTTATCTTAACTATTCAGACTGGCATTCAGAGTTATGTTTTCTATGCTTATGTAGTGTATGTATTCTTATGACACAGGTGACGCACCAGGGGGGTATTCCAAGTATATGGTTTAGTGACAAACCTGGGTAAATTAACTCCTACACCAAGAGCCCTGTGGCATTGTTTTGTTTGGAGAATGAAGCCATACAGCTCTTCTATTAGGAGATTTAACCCTTAGTATTACTGACCCAGGTTTGCCGCTAAACCACATACTTGGAATACCCCTCGGACCCTGATATTTACATTTAGTTTATTTTTGTTATGTCTATAGTTTGTGTACATCTGCTGGCTGCTGCTATAGAGTAGATCAGACCACTTTGTACTGCTTCACCTCCTGACCTGGCAATGACCTCTGAGGAGACATTCAGCCTTAGTTTTGTTATTGAAATCATTTTGTCAAGCCTTTTGGTTGCTTAGTAGTATCAGATGGTATTTTCTGGAACTTTTGAGTCTTGGAACAGATGCTTGAGCTTCAGTAAGACCCACATACCACAGGCCTGTTGTCCTCAGCCCCAGGTCCAGGGGGGTTCTAGTATTGTCCAGCCTGCAGCTGTGAATGTTTTGAGACGGAGCCACAACCTCTGCTGAGAGGTTTGTTTGTTTGTGTTTTATGTGTCTGTGTGTGTGTCAGTGCTAGGAGAGCCATGGCTGTAAACATCTCAATACCCGCTCTGTGTCAGTGTGTCAGTGTTGTTCGGGTTGCTTGTGTGTCCCAGGAAAGCGGCACGCCATACGTGCATGTAGCGTAGCCGCACAGAGCCATGTGATATTGATTGCTGCAGCTCTGGTTCTCTCGTGATCAGGGCACACAACAGGTTAATGCTTTGAGAACGTGTTATGCTGTGTTAGTCTGCCTTCCTCAAGCTGTTTACATTTAATACCCTTCACACAAAAGGATAATCCCACTCAGAAATGCCCCATTCTTCCCCTTCAAGTTGACTTATTATTACACACTGTGAGCACACACACACACACACACACACACACAATCACACACACACACACACACACACACACACATACACCACACACACACACACACACGCCGTAACCACACATGATTAGTGCAAACACACACTCCTCAAAAACATTGTCATTACTGGTCCGCACACCTCGCAAACATTCCTCTGGCTCTCCTCACGAGCACACCTAGCCGCGCGCTGCGCTCCTCACCTGCACGCTTCCGGAGGATCCCATGTGTGGGGGCGTGTTGGCCCTCAGGCAGGTGTGGCGCCGCGCCTCATTAGAGCTCTCAGTCCACTGGAAAGGGTTGGTGGGGGGGGGGGGCACTGACAACAGAATACCATCTGGTCTCTCTTCAGCTTTTAAGTCCCCTCACCCATAAAGAACATATTCCACATTCTGTCACATCTATAGGAACACCCGAAACCCTAGAGATTTATACGGATCCTAAGCAGTCTTTCTGAGTGTATCTCCCTTTCCTGGCCGTGGAGACTTTTGTCTAAATGTTTTTTCTCTGTGTTTTGTCTTCTCTCTTCTGCAGGGTAGGGGGTCCTGAGGATTGCTTTGCAGAGAGCTGAAGGATGGACTGCCACCTCTGCCCTGCTCCTCCTGCTCCTTCTCAGACGCAAGTCCGCTTGATCAGTTAGCGCTGCGCGTCTGCGCTAATCTCAGCTCCAGTTAGCGCCGCTCCCTTCGCACAGCAGCTCTGCTGAAGTTAGTGGCTGAAGTTAGCTGTTAGCTTTGGCACTAGCAACAGCGCCGCTTGGTGCTCAGCGACTACGCTAGCCGCTGTTTCGGTTTGGGCTTTGCATTTGTGCGGACAGCTCTCGATCAGTTCCAGCCTCGGGCTCAGAGCCTCAAAGCCTCCTCACCTCACCTCACCTCATCTGCCTTAACTGAATATTTTTATTTTTATTTTTATCATTTGGGATTGTAAGAGCGACAACCATCAAAATGCTGGACGAATATCTGTGGATGGTGATCGTGGGCTTCATCATTGCCTTCATCCTGGCCTTCTCGGTGGGGGCCAACGACGTGGCCAACTCGTTTGGCACGGCGGTGGGCTCGGGCGTGGTGACGCTGCGGCAGGCCTGCATCCTGGCCTCCATCTTCGAGACGCTGGGCTCCATGCTGCTCGGCGCCAAGGTGGGCGAGACCATCCGCAAGGGCATCATCGACGTCAACCTGTACAACGAGACGGTGCCCGTCCTCATGGCAGGAGAGGTCAGCGCCATGGTCGGTAAGAACTCCCAGCATGCTACTGCGGAAAAGGACGTTCAGGTCCAAGTACATTAGCCTGTATTGCTGCGCGCTCCCTTTGCGCCTGTTTTTGTTTGTCTGACCCGGACCCACGGGGACAGTCTGTCCGTTCTTCTGTCTCTCTAACTGTGTGCTCTCCCACCTCTCTCCTTTTCTATCCTTCTATCTGTTGCTGACGTTTTGTCCCTGTACCTGTCACCTGTGTCTCTCTCTCTCCCTCTCTCTCTCTCTCTCTCTCTCTCTCTCTCTCTCCCTCTCTCTCTCTCTCTCTCTCTCTCTCCTTCCCTCCTGTTGTGCCTGCCTGTCCCTGCCTGTATTCGTCTCACAGAGAGCATGTGAGGAGAGCGAGTGCCCCGGCGCTCAGTGTTCTCAGGTGCGGGAGCACGTCTCTTAATTCTCACTCTGTGTGTGTGTGTGTGTGTATGTGTGTGTGTGTGTGTGTGTGTGTGTCCCTCCAGGGTCTGCAATATGGCAGCTGATTGCCTCTTTCCTGAAGCTTCCCATCTCAGGAACACACTGCATCGTGGGAGCCACCATCGGCTTCTCCATGGTTGCTATCGGCACCAAGGGTGTGCAGTGGATGCAACTGGTGAAGATCGGTAGGTGAACACACACCCCTGTGTGTGAGGTGTGTCTGTACGCATACAACTTTCTGTACAATGGTCATGTTCTAGTAAAAGAACTAGGGTATGTTGGTCTGTGTGTGTGTGTGTGTGTGTGTGTATGTGTGTGTGTGTGTATGTGTGTGTTCCAAGTTGTCACAGCCGAGTGTTCTCTCTTGTGTAGTGTCCTCCTGGTTCATCTCCCCCCTGCTGTCTGGCCTGATGTCGGGACTGCTCTTCTTCGTCATCAGGCACTTCATCCTCAACAAGGTCAGTGGGAATCATTTACTCCACGTCCACACACCACCGAGCGCATTACGGAATCTGGGTCTGGCTGCCTCGAATCTCATGAGCCCCGCGCTCAGGGACTGACATTTAGACTGAACCGCTGTTGTGTCTGACACGATTTCGTGTCAAATAGAGTGACTTTGTAGGCCCCAGCCGTGGCGCGACTGGCTGGGCCACCTGCACCACACGCCGGCGACCCAGGTTCGATTCCCGCCCCGTGGTCCTTTCTGGATCCCACCCCTACTCTCTCTCCCGCTCATTTCCTGTCATCTCTACTGTCCTGTCACATTAAAGGCATAAAAAGCCAAAAAAAATAATCTTAAAAAAAAAAAAAAAAAATAGAGTGACTTTGCAATGTTAAACGATCTGCTGCCCTTCACAATATGAAGTGGTGTCATCGGCCCTGCTGGTCTTAAGCCTCTCATGCATCGTAATGTGTCTTATTTTTACCCACGTCCCCAATAAGGGCGCAGAGGACATTGTAATCAGGACTGTCCATTTGTCTGTAATGAGTCCACTCACATAACCTACAAAGTCAGGATCTTATTTTAATTCAACCTTTCATCCAGCAAGTCTAGCGCGTGGTCCTTCTACATGAAGATCCAGATCAGGACCACTTGAAAGCCCTTGTTGAGCATGTGACGTACATACAGTATCTAGAAATGCCCTTGGGATGACTTGATCTGATAACAGGGAATGCTATGGGATGACTCGGATCACGCCTTCGTCTGCTTATGTTGTGCTTTTGTGCATGTTGTTCCCCTGCAGGATGATCCCATGCCCAATGGCTTGAGGGCCCTTCCCCTGTTCTATGCCACTACCATTGGCATCAACACCTTCTCCATTATGTACACTGGAGCCCCATGTATGGACACTTTCCACACACACACACATTTGGGATAGAATAATGTTTTATAATGTTAATGTTAATAATAAGATTTTGTGAACTGACTAACCTCCTCTTGTGTTTGTGTGTGTGTGTGTGTGTGTGTGTGTTTCAGTGCTGGGGCTGGAACTGATGCCAGTATGGGCGATCGCATTGATAACTTTGGCAGGATCAATAGTGTGTGCAGGGGTGGTGTGGTTCTTAGTCTGCCCTTGGATGAGGAGGAAAATTGCTGGTGAGTATAACACAGATTCTGATCACATGGGTCACATCTGATCACATGGGTCAGTCAGTTCAGAAGCATTGTAGGGTTGTTGCAGACTCATACATGTAATAATATACATTTTAGGTCATACATTAAAACGTTATGCAGTAGGTCTGAAAAGATTAGGCCTTAATTATGCTTATCACTTCTAATCTAGTGTTTACTTCCACTATGTTCATTCAATGCTTCTGTCATGCTTACTGACTATTGATGCAAACTGTGTAGCCCAGATAGAATTTCTCTCAGTCCAAAATGATTTACTTTGGTCATTACCCTGGGACTTTTTTGCCTCTTCTACGTTGAATAGGACTTTGTTGAAAAGTCTTGGATTTAAGTAGGTTATCTTACTGTAACACAGTCGTAATGTTACAGTTGTTTTAACAAGTTGTAATAAAACAATGTCTCATGTTAGATGACTTCTGTCCTGTCAATGTCTTATGTTAGATGACTTCATACTAAACACATAAATAGGTGTTACTGTCATGTATAGAATAAATTATGTGTGTGCGCGTGTGAGCACACGTGAGTGTGCGTGACCGAGAGAGAGAGATCCTAGGTGTGTGTGTGTGTGTGTGTGTGTGTGTGTGTGTGTGTGTGTGTGTGTGTAGTGTACACACGTACATTTCCGTTTATGCGCTCAGCTGTTTCTTCCATCTGTGCGCGCCCCCATAGGCCAGTTGAAAGAGGAGCACCTGTCTCGCATCTCTGATGAGAGCCTGGATAAGATTCCCGAGGAGGAGGAGGAGGCGCCCGTCTTCAAGGAGCTCCCGGGCGCCAACGGCCCCGACGACGACTCCGTGCTGCCCCTCACAGGCCCCACCACGCCAGAGGCCAGCGGCCTGGCCAACGGGGCCGCGCCGCCCCCCAACGGACGCTTCTACGGTGAGTGGCTCCCGGGAGAGCGCCGCCGACGTCAGAAGAAGTCCGCGTTGTGCTGTGTTGTGTTGTGGCGCGCCGCACAAAGACGAGCGTTGTTCAGAGCGTCGCCGGCACACACGCTTTGTGACGGCGTCATGGCTGACACAGAGATGGCCGAGGGCATGACAAGGGAGAGGGTTTGTGCTAACAGTGGGCATCCATCCAGCAGAGTGAGGGAGATGAGGAGGCTCCCAGCAGCCCAGTGGTTCTCCATAATATCCAGAGTGGACATGTACAGATTGGGCCAGTAAAATGCTCATTAGCTCCAGCTGCACTTGGAATGATTATTATGGTCTGACCTTTGCTGGAGTTCTTTGATTTACTAACAGAGCCGCTCTAGGCAGTAAATCAATTTATTTCGAGATCTCCCTGGTTTGAGTATCGTCTGTCCCGAGTAATAGCTTTTAGCTTTCATGATCTCGCATTTCACTTGCAACTACAGTATAAAGCCACGAGACAAATGGCACGCATTACACCAAGAATTATAGAAATCCAGCGGGAGCATCTCCTTTATGAATGTAAATAAATAAATAAACTAGAAAATGTAATTCCAGGGAATTACCAGTGCATGATAATGCAAAAATGGTGAGGACTTTTATTTTGAAACAGTTGTGGATAGAGGAAACAGTTGACAGAGACAGAGAGTTGCTTGCAGGTGGCCTGGCCATAAGTCTATGGGGAAATATTTAATAGTTTTTAATTTGTAATTTAAAAAGTATAAAAGTAACAAAGTTGAAAAGTCATAGCAACCTGGTCCATTAGAAGACCTACGTTACAAAGTTTGAATGAAGTTTCTAAGTGAAACGGTTGAAGAGAAATTGCGTACGGAAAAAGCAATCAGCGGAATAATAACCATTATAAGAAGCCAGGAAGAACAGTACAGTGCATTTTCATAATAAATAATTGTATAATAAATCATAATAATCTCTGCTCTCAGGTCGCACTCACTCCATGACCAACGGCTGCCTCAAGTCCCCGGTGTCCAACGGCAGCTTCAGCTTCGACCACATGCGCAGCGACGGGCAGGTGTACCACACGGTGCACAAGGACTCGGGCCTGTACAAGGACCTGCTTCACAAGATCCACCTGGGCCGGCTGGAGGACGAGCGCAGCGCCTCGCGCGCCGACAACAACTACCGGCTGCTGCGCCGCAACAACAGCTACACGTGCTACACGGCCGCCATCTGCGGCATGCCCATGCAGCCGCTGCGCGCCGAGGCCGCCACCGCCGCCGACGACGCCGAGAAGCTGGTGGGCGACACGGTGCTCTACTCCAAGAAGCGCGTGCGCTACGACAGCTACTCCAGCTACTGCAACGCCGTGGCCGAGGCCGAGATCGAGGCCGAGGAGGGCGGCGTGGACGTCAAGCTGGCCTCGGAGAAGACGGGCGCGCCGGCGCCCCCCGGTGGCCTGGAGGAGCTGCCCGAGGAGGAGAAGGACGAGAAGGACCGGCCGCAGGTGTTCCTGCTCTTCCACTTCCTGCAGATCCTCACCGCCTGCTTCGGCTCGTTCGCCCACGGAGGCAATGACGTCAGGTACGGCCCTCTGCAGCTACACACGGCTCATACTCACCTGTCCCATCCAGTCCAGAATATAGCCTTTTGCACCTGGAATCTACATATTCATGTACAAAACAAATCAAAATTGAGACACTTCTGATGTGTTAGGGCGAAACGTTTGTGGGGTTTTTTTGGTTTGTTTGCTTTGGCCTGTAATGCTCTCTCGGCACTTTGAATATAGTTTTGTATAAATTTCAGCCCCTGAGTAGCCTGGTCCTAACCATCCCATAATACTACCATTTCATTTCGTATTATGGTCTGGCATTTCTTTGCTCTGAAGCGCTTGCAGGAAGCGGGAAGTAACGCCCAGTTCTGGTTTGAATTGATTGGACAGCTCTCACCCAATCGGCGATAGTTACTCATAACAACATAGCGCAGGCGTTTAACGTCATCGTCACGAGCGCCCTCCCCCTTTCGCCCCCACCAACCCGTCTCTTCGTTTATTGGCTGCTTTCTGGAGGGGGGCGTTCTGTTACAATTCTACCGAGCAGAATGCTCCACAGAGGAGCACGGCCAGACTCGTAGTGGAGGCAATCCTTGGCCGGAAGTACGTGGATGGCTCGCGAGGCTAGCCCCTGAGTGCGGTCTCTACTTTTCCACTACCTGACTGAACTCTTTCTTGGAGTTACGCACCGGGCACAACCAAATTATTAGACAATAGGCGCAGATGCCATCTCTACCTACGCAAACAAATGTCCTGGCACACATCCACCCCCATCGAACGCACTATAGCTCTTCACTTGAGCGCTCCTCACAGCCTTGAGCGGCATTCATAACTATTCGACAGCCTATTAAAAAGCCGGGCTTTGGATGTTGACATATTAACATGCTGTCTTTATATTGTATCCAGCTGTTTTGAAATGATTCAGGCTCACTCAGCGCCTTTGTCTTTGTTTCCTCCGTACTCTCAAATGACGTCTTGTTTGCGTGCGTGCAGCAATGCCATTGGCCCGCTGGTGGCGCTGTGGATGATCTACGAGCAGGGCGGCGTGATGCAGGACGCGGCCACCCCCATCTGGCTGCTGTTCTACGGGGGCCTGGGCATCTGCGCCGGCCTGTGGGTCTGGGGCCGCCGCGTCATCCAGACCATGGGCAAGGACCTCACCCCCATCACCCCCTCCAGGTGAGACCAGGGCCACACACCTACGGCCTCGGGGCTCAAACTCAGGCGCACACAGCAGCAGCTTACATCTAAACTTCATACCGACGACACACACACACACACACCATCAGATAGAGCCAGTGTGTTCCTCACTCTCCAGCTCACTCACACCTGCCACTCAGCCATAGGTCTATCCCACCCCAACCTGCCACTCTCAGCCCTGGGGCCATGCTGTACGTCGAGTACACCTGTCCACACTACCAAGGAGCAGGTGCTCTCACATGCCAAACACTAGAACACCCCAGTCTACGTCCTGTCCCTCCACCCACACACCTGTTGACATAGCCGTCATTCCTTACGCCCAAAAAAGGGTTCCCACCAGAAGAGACTTGCAATTCATGCCTGTCTCACCACCTACTGTTCTGTTGGAGGACATTTGTAGGTATGTAGGCAGGTTGTTTTGGCAGGTAACCTGGTGTTAAATAGCAAGGCAAATACTCGCCTGTTCCACCGTACAAGGCTGACACACTCATCGGCTGACATGCAGAGACACATGCAGCCATCCGCAGACACGTTACTCTTACAAAACACCTGCCACTTACACCTGCACAGCAATTCTTGAAGTATTTGCCCAGCAATTCTTGAACCATTCCCTATTATTTTCATACATCTCCCAAATAATTCACTCGCAAGCATGGCTGAGATAATTGAAAACACTGATGCTTTCTTTTAAGAGCACATATGCTTCCCATCACACAGTGATGATGTAGTCTGCATGCATACACTATGGACTTGAATATGCTGTTGTCTGGGCAATGAGTGTGAGTGTGTCTTCTCTGTTGATACGTGTGTGTGTGTGTGTGTGTGTGTGTGTGTGTGTGTGTGTGTGTGTGCAAATGGAAAGTCTGACCATGAAGAATATCTTTTGTTACAGTGGATTCACTATAGAGTTGGCCTCCGCACTCACTGTTGTGCTCGCTTCCAATATTGGAATTCCTGTCAGTACCACCCACTGCAAGGTATGCTGGGTAAAAGGCCACAGGCCACACCCGCCACTCCCACTGTTTGGGGTCACTGTGCACGCAAGGGAGGGGGAGGTGTTATGGGCCTTACCATGCCAATCAGAGGAACTGCACACACACACACACACACACACACACACACACAAACACACACATGCATAAACATATACTCAAACCTACACGCGTACCGACACTCTGTGTCACACACAAACCACAAGCATACACATTCCAAGATAATTCCACTGCTTAAAGGAATTACCCTTATGGCCACCAGCACAAGCCACATGCAGCACTCTCCCACTGGTCAGCAGGCGTTAACACAAACAGACACGGACTCTCACATAACATGCCAGCGGGCCATCAGTCTGACACGCAGACACCCACAGACATCCCCAGCGTGTGCAGTCCTCTAACCTCCCCGCACCTCCCCGCTGCGTAACAGCTGCATGCAGTCTAAGTGTTCCAGAACCTTCTCCCGCTGTCTTGTCACGTGGTTCCTCGTCTTCTCTCGTCTGCTCACCCTCCCATGGCATGCTGGGAAGAGTGGGCGGCCGCGGATTGTGTGTCGTGTCCCATGACCCTCCTGTCTCATGCACGTGTTTGTGTTTGTCCTGTTCTCTTGTCCTGTTTCTTCACAGTGGATTTTGCATTGAAGTAATGACTGCTCTAACAGTGGTTGTTGCCTCAAATGTGGGCATCCCCATAAGCTCCACCCACTGCAAGGTATTGGAGAGATGTACAGTAGACCCTCCCCTCCTAAAGTAGCAACCAATCATAGCACATTTATTCCAAGACTAAGCCGATCGCTTTCCTATGACTCTCTTTCTGGAGTTCTGCATCTGTATGACCAGAGTTTTACGGTAAACGTAAAACCTTACACTTGCAGATCTTTCTATAGATGCACATGCATGCAGACCTACATCTGCACATGCTGCATCAGCACAGTATTACACGAGCACACTTCTTTACTCACCAATTATGGTAGCACAGCTTTTCACTCACCTTATTTATTATTTGCCTTTAATGCACAATAATAATTAGCAGTGTCTGCCAAATTCATGAGGAGCATTCGATTATAGCTGTTAACTCACTTAAGTTTCATGAGCTCCCATTTTTACATTATCGTTTTATACATTCTACTATTACAGCATTTGCAATACAACATTAATGAAAATATACAACCAATTTGGAACAATGCTCTTTTTTGAAAGACATTTCACTGCAAGTGTAGTCATGCAGCGTAATCAACCTAGACAAATGGCTAGCAGTTCAGATTGGTTGGATTTTGTGGATCTCTGCTAGTGGCTAATGTCCTACGAGAGGCTTGCTGAAGGCCTTAACCGAGCCCTGGTGGCCCAGTACTGGTGTGGAGATGGAGGTTTTCCCCCAGAGCAGCTCAGAGAGGGGAGATGCAGAGGAATGCCCTGTTCATCACACTGCCATCCGAATCCAGTCCTTCCCTCCCGATTCCCCATCTGTCCACTTCATAGAGATCTACTCTAACCTGCGTCGTCATGCTGGTTGGAGGCTTACTGACATTACAAAGCAACTTCTAGCATACATACATATATATCAGCAATAGGGCCATAAAGTACGTCACTTAGTTAAATAGTATTAAGAGAAACACTTTTGGACTTTGAGAATGCTTATGTAATGTCTCCTAAGCCTTCAAAATGTGTCATCGGTAGTGACTTTGTGAGGGGCACTTTGTGTGCTGATGTTCCACACCTGAAACACAATTCCATACATGCTCAGTGCCACTAGTGGTCTACAGCCAAACAGTTGTCTGTTAGCCAGAGCCTGTTACTGCAAGATAGACCTTTCACTCCACACAAGTCTCACACAATTCCACATAACACAACCACATAAAACCATCATGCAAATATATAATGCTAAAAGTTAGCATACCCTGTGTTACCATATTCTCAACCTATTTTTGACTATAATTATGATCCTTTCAGTTGCTCCATTGTATAGCAACTTGTAATCACATTAGATTATTACATGATACAAAATATTAGATCACATTGACATGACATTGTAAGATAATGTCAGTTTTTCATTGTTTACCTCTCATGTAAGTTCTACTCCCAAATTACTTTTTGATAAAGTCAGAGAATTGCTCCTCACACTCCTTGAGCTGCCCCTCTGTATACACTCGGGTTTGCAAACAGTTCAGACTCGAACGGAGCCATACAATATGCCAGCCATTCAACCCATCCCTTCAAGAGTTTGGAAATGAGGGGTAATATTTGACTATCTGGTGAGCTCAAATATCCATAGACTTTTGCTAGGGTTAGGGTTAGGGTTAGGGCTACCTTTAATTCCGTTCGGCACCGTCTCTGTCTTGTGTAAAGCGCTTTGGGTTGCACTCTGTGCACGTTAAATGCGCTATATAAATAAATTACTTACTTACTTACTTACTTAATTCACTCGATGTAGACTGTTTGTCTTTAAGATTTTTTTTGTAGCTATAAACATGATGGTGGATTGCCCTAAATTAAGTTCGTCAATACGATCTATTGACACTGAAATCAAGTTGGCAAATCTTATGTCACACCTGACACTACCTTTGGTGTCCTAAGAGATATACACCTGTGGATTCAACTTGGACAAATGGACAATTGCTCTGGCTGTTACCACAAGTTGCTACTGCTTTCAGTCCAGTCAATGCAGTCCATTACTGGAGCTCTACTGTAATGATGTAGTGGAGGTATGTGTTTGTAGTCTCACTGATGATGGAGGACTGTTACGTTTCAAACAGGCCTACTTCCAGTGGGGACAAAAACACATGTTGGATTTTAGATGATTAATGTAATTACACATAGTCCTAACCTAGCATAATTCACTAAAACACACCAGTTCATCCACAGATGAATGGAAAACCCTCGTAACATGATCTACTAAAGCATCTTTTCTCCATCAATATTTGCTCCGTCTTAATGATGTCATTCATTCATGTGTGATGAGCTTGTAAACTAATCCTGTGAATTCCCATGTATGACCACTTTTACTGTGAGCATTAATCGATGTTGCTCTTCAATGTGTGTCTGCGCACACGTGTGTGTCTGGGCATGTGTGTGTGTGTGTGTGTGTACAGGTGGGCTCTGTTGTGGCTGTGGGTTGGCTGCGTTCCAAGAAGGCGGTGGACTGGCGACTCTTCCGGAACATCTTCCTGGCGTGGTTCGTGACGGTGCCGGTGGCCGGCCTGTTCAGCGCCGCCGTCATGGCCCTGTTCGTGTACGGCATCCTGCCCTACGTCTGAGAAGGAGAACCAAGGAACGAGAGCGTGCGCGCGAGGGAGAGAGAGAGAGAGAGAGAAGAGAGAGAAGGGAGGAAGAATAAAGTGCAAGAGGGCTAGCAGAAAGAGGTGTGGAAAAGGAAAGAGGAAGGAGCAGGGGGAAGACAGGTGATGGGGACAGTGTTCAATGAAATGCTGCCAGGAAGTGACACGGAAACTTCCTGCTGCCAGGTCTGCTCTTTTATTTATTTTTGTTTGTCTTTACCAAATTTAGCTTTTGTACCCGAAGCAAACAGGACTCTTTGGTGCAGTGATGTGACATTGTATTTATCATGCAAACACAGGTACTATTGAGCGAGACATATGCAGACACACACACAAACACACAGACAGGCACACAGGTCAGTGGTGTGCTCCCGAGAGAAATACTAATACACTGGCTGACCTCGACGCCCACCCTTCATGCCATCCACACATTACCCTTGACCCCTGACTTGTGACCTCGCCAAATGAGGGTTCCATAGGTATTTGTGTTACCATACAAATCCTTTTCTGAAGGCAGTGGTCATATTGCTGTGTTTTTTTAAATGAAGATCCTTGTTTTAGTACTATATTGTACTGTCCTTTTCTGTACATATTCTTTAAGATGTGTTTTTGTTTTCTTGGGTTTTCTAAATAATGTTTCACTATTCAACACATTGGAAGTTCTCAAAGAGTTTTCAGACTACAATGCCCAGATGCATACATAATCACACACACACACACACACACACACACACACACACACACACACACACACACACACAGTACTGATTTGCTCTCTCTCTCACACACACACATGCGCACACACACACACACACATTTCAATTTGATGAGTTATGTTTCATTTATTTTATGCTCAACTGAAATACACAACACTTATTTTACTGTACCTTACAAACAAGTGTTGTCACAGTTGAGTGGGTTTCCTTTAAAAAAGTAAGCCAGATATGTTATGATTCTTTCACCTTCAACAATGATCACTTGCTTCAGGTGTCGTTAAATAACAAGAAATCTTAAGGCCAGTTCATTCTCTTGCCAACTTAACAGAAAAGTTTGCTGAAGCTGGCTGGAAAAAATGTTTCTCTATTGTTGTTATTTCAGTCTAAGCATCACAAATGAAAGGTTTTAGATTACAATGTAAAACAATTATATTAATGGCACTTTGACACTAGTTGCAATAGAAAAGCTTCAGAAGCTTTTTTCAATTTGATCTTTTGACCATTAACCATGGTAACAGTTTCCCATGGCATTTTTGCCAATCAGTGTACATATACAGCCAACATGATCCTGTTCCCTGGTCTCCGCCAGCATCAGCTTCTACTGCCATCCAGCGCCGTGCCAGTGTTTGTTCATAACGATGCCATCTCTGTGTCCCACACCACTGTGATGTCCTACTGCTGCCATCCAGGAAGCCCACTCTACTGTGAGGTCAGAGCATTACCATCCCAGGGTGCCACTGCACGTTCAGGTCATATCGATGCCATCCAGCAGCATGCCAGTCAGAGCCTATACTAACGCCATCACATGACCCCATGCCCCAGTGAGGCCAACACGTGCAGAGTCGGCCAAATATCTGCATAGTACTCTCAGCTTAGGAGCATAATCAACACACACACACACACACACACACACACACACACCAAATGTACAGTATAAAAGTGAGAGCAACTGTTTCCATCTGTTGGCCAGTAGCTCCACCGGTCTGGTTTGCGCTCAGCTGATTGTCTTGCGGTGATGCGTCTGGGCCTTGTGGCCCCCTGCTCTGTGGACACTCTGAGACTGGACACCCAGGAGCTCTGCTGTAGGCCCACGCTGGTCGTCCGTCGCGTATGTGATCATGCACAGTAACCATGCCAGACATTTCTTCCGTGGGCCTACAGTCAGATGCTGCACTGCGTGCCCACTGGAAACAAAACAAAGCCAGGCTGTTCCAGCAGAGCAGGGGAGAGAAGGCTTCTGCCGGCTCTAGGTCCAATGAGAGGGCCGGTCGGGTTTGCCCTCGGTCCAATCAGATTTTGAAGGGCTGGCTGAGTTGTCCTCTGCTTCTGGACAGGCACCTAATTTGGAAATGTACAAATGCGTGGCTTTCAGAATCAACGCAGTGTTGCTGTTTATTTGTGGTGTATTATTTTTATCTGTCATGAACAAATCTATGCTTAAATGGCCATTTGCCTTGTAATGTTGTGCTTTACTGTTTGTTCCATACAGTAACTTCTCAGTACTGTGGTGTTTACATTGTAATCATATCTAAAAGTATCTCATCCAGTTGCCTAACGATGCCAATGAAAGACTAATCTCCATCCAATTCATCCGTCACAATAGCGAGATGCGTTTCAGTTTTATCGGGAGTTTTAGTAGGTAGTAGTGTGAAGTATGATCTGATATGTCTTTACACTATTACACTGAAATGCATTATGAGTGTGATTTAAATAATTAAGACATTAGATATAAAAAAAAATTCATTAAACTATATTTTTCTACATATCTGAGTTTTACCTGAGAGAGAGAGAGAGCGAGAGAGAGAGAGAGAGAGAGGATGATGATCCGGGCTGAGTTGATGCCTGGTGGAATAAGAGATCACGTCATGCCTGGTCACGTGGCATCGGAGTGGTTTCATACACTAATGTTGCACCCCGATGGGGGCCCATTTCTTTTTGTTCTTGCACAGGGATGTCTCCTGAGCAGTGGAGATGGTGTGGTTGGTTTCCACAGATGTTCACGCTGCCTCCGTCTTGCCAGACTGCCATCTTATGGCGACTTGGCCTCGATCAATTAAAAAAAAATGGAGGCACAGCGCTACCAGGCCACAGGCTCCCTCCACTGTTGAGCAGAAGGTGCCATATTTTCCATTCGTAGAAGCAGTCTGTGTGTTACTTAGAAGAGCTTATCTCTTCTGCACATAACCAACTTTTGGAGCTGGAGTCCAGTCTACTGAGGGTTGTAGCATAACTGGGACTGTCCACAGTTATTTGTAAATATCCTGGTTAACATGTAGCCGAAAGAAATTGGGTGTGCAGTCAGCGGAGACGGTTGGGGTACTTAATGTGTATTAGATGGCTGTGTAAAGATATTGTTGATGCACAATTCTCTCTTGTTGTTGAAGTGTAGTGGCTTTGCAGTTGACTTTGTTTCGTTGTATGATGTAAACAATGATTCTGTGAGTACCTAGTGAAAAAAACTAACTTTGATCCACTGGTCAAAAAGTGATCACTATCCTCAACCAGCTCTAGAGATCTGTCTGTGTGTGACAAGTTCCCAGCTCAGAAATCGGCTGACCTTAACCCGACCCTAAGCTAACTGCAGCCCTTTTAAGGCTAACATAATTCTGACTAACCTTAGGATAATCCAACCCTAATACAAAAACCAGCCTGTTGGGTTATGTTGTATATCTGTTCCATTGGTTGTATCACGTCTGTGGAGAGTTGTAAAGTACGTAGCAATATATCCATGGACTCCTGTGGATATTCAATGACCTCTGGGGTCCCAAAAAGGTATTCTCATATCAGTTTTCACCCAATGAGGTTGAGCAAACTGCATCTCTCTCCATACTCTGCTGCACCTTTGGGAATGTTGTGGCCCCCGCAAAGGGCTACTGCTGCCTGTTGCGCTGTGTCTGTAGAACCAACCAAACTCTTCATCTGCGTATATAATGTACTGTACTTTTACTGTTTTATTTCTTTACAAAACTTAGTGAGAATTGTCTGCATTTGAACTAATTAAATAATGGGAATAAAAATGACAAGAATACCAACATTTTCTGTGTATTGTCCTTTTGTGCTTGACCTATTTAGAGCGTTGTATTGATATTGATATAACACTGTATTGTATTCATGTCCTTTGATGGGATTTTGTCTATTATAGAATATTCCCTCATGATGTCTGCCGCAATCCAGGGCATTCCTATGCTGACATAACTATGTTGGTAAAACTGCAGCAAAACCCAGAACTACAACTCTACATATTCCTGAGAGTAACACTGAGCATGAAAGTGTTACGTCTTAATTGCATGAAGTTAGGATCATGTGTTACTGTACTCCAAATTTCACGTAAGATAAGAAACCACACTAGATATTGCTTGGGAGCTTTTAATTTGAATGGTCTGAAATGAAAAGGCTCCATAGGTGCAATGACAGCATCATAATACATAGGATATTGAAATAAATAAAACATCAGAAGGTCAACTAAACTGAAGTGCCGAAGTCAATAAATAAGTAAACACATAAATAAATCTCCATGACTGAGTAGAGTGGTTGCATCTGCTGGGCTGCTAGAAGATGTGATGTGTCCTGCTTCTGTGGATTCTAAATCTGTAAAAAGCAAGAGGGAGTACATTTAATGATTCAGCAATTAAATAATAATCTACAGTAGCCAATATAACAGATAATCAGTGTTATATTGATTGTTATAACAGTTGTACATTACTAGATTAAATCAAGTCAAGTGTGTGTGTGTGTGTTTATGGGCATACCATCATGTCATTTTTCAGAGGGTTTTCCTTTTCATTGCTTGGGTTAAAGAAAGCAGCCTGGAATCGGCGCTGGGTTTTATAGCTGGAAAAACAGAACAAAGAAAACAGGTTTTCAGACAACTGGAATAAGATTTTAAGTGTAAGTTTAACTCGGCTCCTACATGCATGCCTATGTTTTCTAGGCTTTTCACATCCCTTGTTTGTGTTGCGTTGCGTTTGCGTTGCGTTGTGTTTGCGTTGTGTTTGCGTTGTTGTGG
The DNA here is from genome assembly GCF_963854185.1 of Sardina pilchardus. NCBI lineage: Eukaryota > Metazoa > Chordata > Actinopteri > Clupeiformes > Clupeidae > Sardina > Sardina pilchardus. The sequence continues at coordinate 6,575,303 of NC_085001.1, read as the reverse complement.
ACGTACTGCACACAGATGGTGAGGAGCAGGGCGGAGCAGCTAATGACGGACAGCATGACTGCGATGACCAGCAGAGCGGTGTGGGCGTAGGCCTCGTCGTCAGCGTCCACCTCCCTGTGCTCCGTCTTCATCAGCTGGACCGCACAGCGCTTCCCCTCGTACCCCACCTGACAGCTGACCGGTAATAACAAACACAGTCAACCTTTAACCACTCAAGTGGACGCATTCAGTGGTCATCATCACCTACCAAATACAACTTGATGCACCTCACTTTCAACACTGACAATATCGCTGTAGTCTATATTCTGTCACTCATGCACACACACACACACACACTCTTACATATTGAAATGTTGTTTGTCGGGATTTTACTCACATGCACAATGGTTCCCTCAGATCCTCCATGAACTTGCACTGGCCATGTATGCAGAAGTCTCTGTGTGTGGTGAGACACACATCCTCGACGGTGGTGTGTGAGCTGGAGTGTGTGTACTGTCTCTGGCCTGGTGTGTGGGCTTGGCTCGCCGCTTTCCTGTTTTTCTTTTTGTCCTTCCCTTTTCTCCGATTCCGCCCTCTCCCGCTTCCCGCATCTCCCGTCTCCCCTAATTTACTGAGCTGCTGAACTGGAGCATCAGACAGGGGTCAGAGGTCAACAAGTCAGATAGGCGCATTAAAGTGAGGAACACAAGAACTCACAGCCTCAAAGAGAATTGTATAAAAGAAACAGATGACGGTGGAAGAAAGCTATATGTCCTGACACACAAACATATTTCTACACATGCCTACTTGAGGTACCATACTTGTGTGCTGCACTTGAGTTTAGATATCTTTAACTTATTATAAACAGACATATTTCCCACATTTCCCTATTTCAACCAGTTCATGATATGTTTCTAGGAATTATGCCACTGGCTGCTTTGGAGTTTGGGGTGAAACTGTACCTTTGGTCATGCTCATCTCCACCTCCTCCAGCCTCTCCTTCTCAAGGTCGTCATATTCACTGGACGTCTGGAGGTCGCCGGATGCTCCCAGCAGAGAATCATGGGCACTGAAGCTCACCGCCGAACCCACTGACCCCACCACAGTACACAGGGCTGGATTAGAGAAGCCCACATATGAAGTGAGAGCACATCATGATAGCAGGTATAGTGATATAGGCAACCCTACTCCCATGCTACAGTAGATCCAGTACATCTGGACAGTTGAATAAATGTCCCAGTTCCACCCTTGCCACCCACACACATCCTTCAAATGAAAGCGATGGCATGGTGCTGTTTATCCCATCTCAAACACACGTGTATTCACACTCGCACAAATAAGGTGAAAAACAACTCCCACACAGAGAATCTCCCTCCAAACCACTCAAGCCACCCAGACAGCCACACCCTGAGGAGCTAGTCTGCTCTGGAACGTTGGCATCATTCATTCATAAACACGCTCAATCCCACAACCCGCTCAGTGCCCTCAGACATGCTTTAATCTTCCGTAATCTCTCTTAATCTCGTTCTACAAAAGACTAGAAACATATCGTTGTAACGTGCCTTTTATTTAGTTTAGCCAATTGGACCATGGACGTTGTAAGGTAAGCCTTATGTGCGTTAGTGGCTTTGTTACTAGTAGTAGTAACCCATGGTTGACCCAAGCCATTCAAAATGTACGCACAACCTCTTTCAAACCCTAGATAGCACACACCTTAACCTCCCAGTGGCATATACAGTTTGCCTCCCAGATGAAAGAATCCTGTTTACACACCTGCTTGGGCCCTCACCTGTACCTTGTCACAACTGCCCATCTATGCTCAGATATCAACACACACCATCAGGTCATTATGGTGTTAGAAACCAGTCTAAAGCCATCAGAGATGTGTTTCAGGTTATACATGAAACACACATGCACACACACACAAATAGCTGTCTAAGGAATCACACTTTACCGTGGAAACACAAATACAGATAGTTATATCCCCCAGGGCATTAACACTGACACACACACACACACACATGCAAACATGAACACACAACGACATGAGCACACTCACCTAAACACAACAGGCAGGAGAAAATGAGAGATTTCATGTCCAGGTAGAGAGAGATGAATGCCTATGTTCTGTATGTGTGTGTTCTGTATGAGAACTGCACAGACTCCAACTGAGTAGTCCTCACTCAGGGAGGAGCTTTTATAGGTGAGGTCCCTTCATGGAGACGTATGTGCCAATGTTTGTGTGTGTGTGTGTGTGTGTGTGTGTGTGTGTGTGTGTGTGTGTGTGTGTGTGTGTGTGTGTGTGTGTGTGTGTGTGTATGTGTGTGTGTGTGTGTGTGTGTTGTTCTGTATGAATAACTGGGGTTTAATCATTAATGTCTTTGTATTTAAATGGCCACTTTCATTGTGCTCCTTTTTCTCGCCATTAATGCGTCACTTGTGTTTCCACTGACTCAATATTCACATAAGTACTTACACAATAATACACACACACACACACACACACACACACACACAATAAAGGCACACACATACACACATTATACTGATTGAGAAGGTGGTGCCTGTGACAACAGATCAGGATGCCAACTACATTCTCATATACACAAGTACACATACTTAGCGTTAAAAGATCAATATTGGAGCTGCCCTCTGTTGACTTGTTCAACTTTCTAACTTGCAGACTTAATGAATGTTTATGTATTGTTGTGATCTATGCCTTACCTTTGCACTAAATAGAAAAGGTCATTTTAAAAGCTTAGAGACCACTGCACATTTTTTTTTATGGTTGCTGAGTGCCATTCGAATGAGTTGACGGTCATATTCAAATTTGCAGTGGTCTCTTAATTTTGAATATAACCGTCAACTCATTTGAATGCCACTCAGCAATCTTAGGAAGGCATCAAAACAATTTGCAGTGGTCTCCTAATTTTCTTCCAAAGCTGTATAGTAAAATGTAGTCAAAATGTGCAAGTCACAAGGAGTCAGCGAGTGTAGTTGGGATTGATGGATACCTACTGTAGGGTTTCAGTCAGATGTGCATTATTAGAGTTATCTAACCTTTTGAAATTCAATTGACCTCAAAGTAGGCCTTCTCATTCAACCTACAGTATACTTCTTTTAGCTGCCGTCTTCCTCTCTTGGGTCTCCCTCATCCCTCAGCCCCATTCTCTCTCTTCTGTCGACCTCTCATTCTTTTCCCTTCTTCTTCAAAGGACTCCTCCATGAAGGCCGTAGGGTGGCATAACAACTCAATTATTTTAGACTCCATCAGTTCTCACAATATGCAGACAGAAAAACATGAGTTAGTATACCAGACTACGTTTTTTCAAAAGACTCCTCAAATATTTCAAGATCCTTTCCGCTGACTACATCCTTAGTGTTGTTGATGTCATCCATGTGTGTGTTTATTATGGAAGATCGGTTGGTATGGAGAATCTGTGTAATGAGAGCCATCCCAGGGCCGCATGCCAGCTTATGTGAACAGAAAACAGTAAATATGGGTGTAGTTACATGTGCTTGTTACCACATGCTGTTGAAAGTGTTGTGGGTGTAAATGAATGTGTGTGTGCGTGCGTGTGTGGGGTCCTCAAGGCTACAATATTGATGTAATGTCTGGATATCAGGAATGAACACTTAGATAAGAGAGCAACTGAATCACTCACTGGTCCAGACACAAGCATATGCACATGCACACTTGTCCTCTTTAGTAACAGGATATGTATGTGTGTGTGTCTGTATTCATTAGCATCCACACAGCCAGTAATGAGTTCACCATGCACCATTAAGCTTGGAGGCATAGAGAAGACAGAGGAACATACAGTATAGGCTTTCTGTTTATGCTATTGTGTTTGTGTACATATGCTTCAAATATGACCTTTCATATCAATATGAAATAATATTAGTGAACTGAAATGTAGATAGAAATGTGGCATGGGTGAGTTTGGGCACCCCGTTGACCCAGGTTTCAATATGCTCTCTCTGGCAGATAGAGAGATCATTTGCAAATATTTTCATGTTGCTAGTCTTAATTAACAGATTTATTACATTACAAAAATAAATAATTACCAATATCAAATGGTCTGCACTAATTAGCATGAGCTATAATGACTCAGTGCACAGCACTATTAAAATGGATACTAACGACCAAAAATGATGAATATGCAGCTTAACGGACAAGAGCACTTGCCTCCCTCATAATGCACCTCTTCTGGTTAAACATCCAAGGGCCCTGAGGCAGCTGATGGTGACGCTGTTTTCACTACTCTTTCAGTTGAAAAGATTGCCGCAAAAAAGCATGTTTCTCTAGGATGAAGCTGAGGCAGGTCTTTTTTTCCTAGTAAATGGCAAATGAAAATATATTTTTAGGGGTAATAATAGATCACAAATTCAGTTGCAAACCATGTAAACCATGAACTGTAACATCCAAAATGTCCAGAAGCATTGAACACTCTCTACATATACAGTAGATAGATAGATACTGTAGATGGATGGATGGATGGATGGATGGATGGATGGATGGATGGATGGATGGATGGATGGATGGATGGATGGATAGATAGATAGATAGATAGATAGATAGATAGATAGATAGATAGATAGATAGATAGATAGATAGATAGATAGATAGATAGATGGATGGATGGATGGATGGATGGATGGATGGATGGATGGATGGATGGATGGATGGATGGATGGATGGATGGATGGATGGATGGATGGATGGATAGATAGATAGATAGATAGATAGATAGATAGATAGATAGATAGATAGATAGATAGATAGATAGATAGATAGATAGATAGATAGATAGATAGATAGATAGATAGATAGATAGATAGATAGATAGATAGATAGATGGATGGATGGATGGATGGATGGATGGATGGATGGATGGATGGATGGATGGATGGATGGATAGATAGATAGATAATTTTATTGCCATGCAACAATGTTGGTGGTATTTTTGTTACAGGATATACTGTGACAGTCATAACTCCCACACCAGCCAGTGATAGATGTTGTGATGATGCTCTCTATGATGGCTGTGTAGATTTGCATCAACAGATGTTT